>NC_079336.1:99557552-99857552 GCF_029582105.1 Oenanthe melanoleuca | reverse complement strand
TGCTGGCTGGTGAAGGAAGGTCATTCCTCAATGACTGTTCTTTGAGATGAGCAGTGATCATGCACAGTCTAACTGGGCCACACTCACGTCTCAGCATTGGGACTCACCAATTTTCCTTTACTGTTCCCCTCCTCCTGCCTGGTGTGGGACACACAAAGAAAATCCCCCTCCACTGTGGCAGGTACCACTCAGTGACAGCTCTTGGGGTGCCAGGGAAGGAGCAGATTTCTGTTGGCACAGATTGCACAGAAGGCACCTGAAAATCCAGGCTTTGTCCAGGCTGGCTGCAGTCTGTTCCCCCACACTGTGATGCCATTTTGGAGGGAAAACAAATCCCAATCTTATTAGCTCCCACTAGCTCCAGAAACCAGAGTTATTTTGTGACATTAGCAGTGTTTTGACTGCTAATCAATTCCACTCCAGTATATAATATTAATTTTGAACATTTTGGCACTTGTCTAATTTTAGAAGATGAATATTGCTCCATTACACCAGAGATCCAGGGTGCAAATGCCACAGGCAATGGGATTAATGCTTCTCATCTCAGGTAAAGAAACACAGCAGGTCAAGCCTGGATGTAAATAGGTTTCAAGTTGTTATTACTTGGAGCCAAATGAAGTTTGAGACTTTTAAAACCAACTAGAGGTTTTAGCAGCCTTTTTTTCCTGGAACAGAATTTGGGATTGCACTTAAACCTTTTTGCCAGCTCAGAGAGAGCTGGGCTACTTGTGCTCCAGGTGAAATCTCCTATGTTGTTATGCAAAACCAAGCTGATGGAAATGTAAATATCTGACTTCTTATATGCTTGTTCCTTCAGCAAAACAGAGCTTTAGCCTTAGCAAGCCACGGCAGTATAACACATTGTAAAAACAGTAACAATAGCAAAAATTATTAAACATTTATCTCTCCCATGAGTGAACATCTGGCATGTATCAAAACGCTGCCGTGGGGATTTAGCACCAGAACCTTTAAGGTTTTATACGACAATGCCTAGAGAGGGCAATAACAGAGCATATTCCACACAGGATTTTTAATCACTGGCCTCTTGAAAATATCAAGAGCAGAAGCTGAACCGGGTATCAGTTTATAAATGAAATGTTGGAGCTCTCGTTTGTGATGCAGGAAAAAAGATCAGCTACATTTTTAATTAGGAAAGCAGAAATTTAAAATAAGCAGAATACAAGATATGATATTGCAGATAGCAAACAGATGTGATAGAGGCTCCCTTTGTAGACCTTGCATGAAGGATGCTTTGCTAAGAAGGACTTCTCTGACATAGAAATGTTTCTGATGGTTTTCAGCTCAATACCTCTACAAAGCTTTTGTCTTCACCCAAGTCTTAGGGAAGTTGCATCTTTAATCTCATCTTTTAAAACATCTTTTGAAAAATGTATGTATCTGTTTCCAAATCTTTCCAAGAACTCCAAAGCAACTGCTTGGGGAGAGGGGAGGAGTGAGCAGAGTGTGTGGTTTATGATTACATAAGTGTTGTTTTTTGTAGGGACAAGACAAAGATTTAAGTAAGGCAAGGGAGGAATGCATGTACTGAATGATACAGGGAAGGAACAGAGGAAAACCTGGTAGTGAGATTAAAAGTGCAAGGATCATGTGGATCACGTGTTGGGTCAAGAAACAAATGTGAGGGCAGAATATCAAAGGGTTCTGTTTGGACTCTTGTTATAATAAGAAATTATTATACAATTGTATAGCCATGTCCTCCAGCAGCACTTCCCTTTCTCCTGTTAATAACTGCAGAGTTGGGGCTTTTTACATGGAAGAAGAAAAACTTGAAAATGTTGTGATTAATGTTACTATTAATGAGATTGTCCCAGGGCCATAATCTCATGACTAATCCTGTTAGCTTCTCAAATAAGCAGCACAACAAGTAAATAATTTCAGATTCTTTGGTTTCTTTGTAGTATTTTAAGATCTATTAATACTTTTTGTCAGTATTTAAAATAAATAAAGAATTCAGCTATTTATTCACTCCTACCTAAGTGTTTTTATAATGTATTTGAGGTTCTATATAAGCCCATAGCAGATTTCCTTTCTTCATAAAGAAGTCCGGTCAGTTTATGAATATCATTCAAATAAAAGGTTCTAAAATAATGCATTTTGGAGGATATAAAGATACTGAAAAAGATAGAATTAGACAGAGGATATACATTAGTCTAGTACTTCCAAAGGTTAGCATTTCTGGGTAGCACAAAGGATTCTGCTCAGGAATTCAACCTTGATTAAACTAGTGGTGGATCTGGTGCAAAGAAGGAAAGAATGGGAGAAAGCAAAGGATGCTGCCACAGGGAAAGGGAGGAATAAACCAGCAAACTGGCAGACTGATGGAAAAATAAAGATGCCAAAGAAGAAATCACATCCAATACCCTACTCAGGCATTGCTTGAAAAAAAAATTAAATAAATAAAAAGAAAGAAAGAAAGATCCCATAAAGGTTGGGAGCATCTTTCCTGATGGGCAGGACTCAGCACGTGTAGGAAGCAAAGGGCAGTGCCAGGACAGCATGTTCAGCAGTCCCTAGAGGCAGCTGTTGAAGAGGAGAACCCACACTCTGCTGGCAGAGGTGCCTGAGCTTCTCCAGGCACAGGGAAGCAGTGCTGCCACAAGCTCTGCCAGTACACCCGCCTAGTTCAGCACTAAGTAACCTAAGTTTAAAATTATATTTGTAGCATGAAATGAAATTATGATGCCAAAGTAAAATAAACGTCGAGCAAACCCAGTCAATCATATGTATCATTCTTTATGGCTCTCATTTATATTTGATATTGAATTGCTCGCTTTTTAAAATTCAAATAACTCCCTCATCGATCCGCTCCTGAATGATTTTACTGAACATATCTTTTTAGTATCTAACACACTGTGATTTTGTTCCACATATGTTGTGCACTGGCTGATTCCATCCTAACCTCACAAAACATATTAAGCTTAATAAATATATTTATGAGAATTACTTTGTATAGTCCTTATGCAATCAGCCATGCTGTGTATGATAGCCCAAGACGATGAAAACCCATTGACTTTTTGTAGCAAATTAGTCTACCACCTAATCGGTGAACCCTGCTAAGCTTTTGAATTATGACGAGAACCAGCAGCTCAGTTAGAACACTCAAATGAATTATATCAATTCATAAACTTGTTCATGTCCAGATTTCATTAGCCACACATTAACAGCATTTTATGTTTATTACTGCTCTGACATAATCTATAAATAACTGAAATGCTAATCATAGTGTTCTGCCAGGCATCATCATTTAATCATAAAGAGATACATTATTATAAACTATAATAGATAATAACAAGTCCGGGTCAATGGCCGCATATTAAAAGATCACAATTATATCCTATAAGGGTATGTACCTCATACATTTGGTGACACAAAGGTCCATATCTAATCACTTGCAAATGTTTCCCCTCTGACACACTTACAGTACAAGGTGACACAATTAAGAAAATATGCTTGTAAAACAGGGCAATCTTTGAGCATCAAAGTAAACAGAGAACAATTAATAGTGAGGAGAAACATTATAGCATTTGCCAATGGCAGTGCTGGTTAACTCTTCATTTCTGGGGTTTTTTTTCCTTACTAAAAGAAACCCTAATCACAACACTGGAGAGTTTATTAGAGAGGAGAACACTGACTTAATACTGCAGCAGCCACCTAGCCAGGGCTGCTGGGTGTTACCTCTCAGGCTGGAAACATAACCCAAAAGGTTAAAGTGCCTTTCATTGTCCACTCCAGCTCATTCTTTCAGTGACCTCATGTCACTAAACCCCTGTGATTTTCAAATGTAATCTGTGTGTCTTCTGTTAAAGAACATCTGGACTGAAGCCACTCTCAGGGGCCATTTTTGAGCCCCCTCTCATGGCCGAGCATTCTGACATCAAAGCTGCTGGTTTTTTACCCAAAATTATTTAGATTAGATTTTTAACTTAAGGTGGTGATGATGGAATCAGTGGCTTGTTGAGTGAAGGTAATTCCATGTACTTTAAAACCTCCTGGCAATACACCACTTACTAAACAAATAATTTCCATAAGAGCTTTATCAACTAAACTTGTTCTGAGTGAGCAATGAGTCTGACCCCAGGACCAAGAATTAATTGCAGATTATTAGAATAAAGTTGTCTTCTGTGGGTTTAATTTTTGTAGGTTTTGTGTTGTTGTTTAAAAAAAAAAAGAAAGAAAAAAAAAGGAAGAAAAGGATTTAGACTAATTTAAAGCTTTAGTTGAATAGGAAGCAGAGATGCAGTCTGTCATTGCGAGCACTTGCACCTCATAGCTCAGGGTGAACTGAGGGAGATAAAGAAAGGAATGTAAAACACTATGGAAACCAACCTCTGGAGACTTAATATTCTGATCAGCTCACCTCCGAACATCTGGCTCTTAAATGTTCAAGCACAAAAACAAGAGAGCTAATGAAAGCAGTACATATTATCTCTCCCATCAATGTACCTCACAAACACCTGCTAAAATTAAAACAAATTGAATCTTGATTGCTGATTAAGTACCCCTTCTTTAGCTAGATATTCTGTCATTATTTGCCCTGGCACACAATGCATAAACTGATGAAAAGCCTGTGGTGGGCTGCAGCAGCAAAGGTTGATAAAAGATGATCAAGACAGAGCTGCATGTAAACTGCAGCACATTAACTTTATGTACTTGAGCCCTCCAAAAGTTACTTTTAGATTTTTTTCCTCATTTCCAGGGCAAAATTTATTTTCATTTAAGAGAGAAAGCACATAGACTGAACACATTTTTTTCCTTCAGAACACTCACATCCCAGAGAGGAGGTGATGGATGGACCTCACAGTACTGACCAACACCACTGCCCAGCTCCCGAGCTGAAAAATCCCCCTGAGCAGACTGCTGTGCCCAGTGTGCTTTTGGGGCATTTTCCTGGAGCTGGGAAGACTTTCAAGCAGTTGGGCCATGGAAAAAAGAGCCCAAAAAATCTCCTCAGGAGTTTTTCTCTTCAATAGGTGCTTAGGCAGCGGCAGGAGAAAGGTTCCAGAGTTTACTGCCAATAAAGTGGGGGAATGCTCTGCTTGCTCACTTCAGGCAGGATAAAAACATCCATTAGGAATTTCATCACACCCATATAAATACCCTCCTACGTGAGCACTGCTGACAGATGTGTGGCTAATCTACCATGTTAACTTCATTTGAGAAGTTGTGGTTTTGTTCAAACTTTATTAGTTAAACTCGAATTGATCTCACTACATTTTAAGCCAGTATTTAATCTACTTTAAGTATGTTTCCAGATATCATAAACTCTTCAGCCATCATTGTGTTTACTATATATAAATATATGTATTCATGTAAATTTCCCTGTTAAAATAATCAACTTTTATTTGACTCACGGTTCTCCAATAATCAAAAAAGAAAAAAACCAGCAACATGACAGTGTGTAAATCCTTCTCAACAATAGCACCCACAAAACCTGTTTCTTGACTGACAATAAGGTCATAACAGCACATATGTTTGGCATATGTATTCCATCAATGGTGATTATAATGTGAACCAAGAATTAGCTTCAAAATGATGGGTTACTTAAAGACCTGGAAGAGGACATTTAAACAAAAGAAAAAAAAAAGGCCTGAATCACTTACTAGAGCTTGACTTTTTTTTTCTCCCCCCTTATTGCATTCTAAATTATTTAAATATACTATTAGACACCATATTGGAAAAAAACAGATGTTTTCTAATTATGAACTGATTTTACAGTGTGATGGTGTCACATATTTAAATTACAAATACACATTTTTAGCATTCCAGCTGTGCTTTACAAGAGTTTAATTTGCTTCTTGTGATATGTCACATTGCACCTGCCTTTTAAAACTCCTATAAATGTAAAACATTAGCCAAGCACGAGTATTAAGACATGCTGATGAATTCTAAAGATTTTTAGCATCTTATAGAGGATGAAATTTATAGAATGATTTAATAATGAACCAGCTAAATGTTTATTGAAAATAACATTTACAGATACTTTCCAGAAGTACCAAAAGGGACTGATGACTTGTGTAGGCAGCACAGGGAATTAAATTGGTGCTGCTTTGCTCCTTCCACACACAAAGTATTCCATAGTAATCTATAAACTAATGAGGTTAAACACAGATAATACTGTAAAATGTTGTAGAAATCAGCTTTGCTCTCAGCCAGCATACACACAGAGAATCTGACACATGTTTAAGAGCATCAATATCACAGTCAGAACAGGGAGATTGTCGATGACAACGCTGGTGATAAACTATGATAATGTATTTCTGAGAATAGAAGAGCAATAATTTCTAGGATAAACTTAAACTTTGAAGTAATTAACTTGTGATTCAGAGAAACACGATGAGAGCATACACAGCTATTTCCTGCCTTGCACACGCCCTGGAAATAACAACTATTGGTTTAGATGCAGGCATAAAAAGAGAGAGGATAAACAGCCCATGGAGAAGATGTAACACTGTGGATGCACCTTTTAAACCTGGCCTCCTAACAACAAAGGAAGAAGAAACTTTTGAAGCACTGTGCTTACAAAGATGCATTAAAGAATATTGTAGACAAGCAGAGATGCTCCTTTGGAGGCAGCTCCCTGCTGCACACTTCCTAAACACAGGCAGGACCTGCTCATTATCAGGCTAATCCTACCAGAACTAAATTCAAGGCAGCTTTTGCACTGGCTCAGGACCTGGCACAGGCTCTCCCAGTGCACCCCAAACCTCATTGCAGGGACCTGTACTGGGCCCCTGTCACTGAATGGGGCTGGCACAAAGGCACAACCCCTTCTCCTGTCCCCCTTGGACAAGCACACCCATGACACAGCACAGAAATGATTTGTCACCTTTGTGGCCTTGTCCAGTGTCACAAAGCCCTCACTGGGTGCACACAGAAGAAAAGGCAAAGGGAGACATGGCAGTGAGGGAGTTGTGGTAACAAAACTGTGTTGGGATATATTTTAAAATGTGGGATTTTGGTGGCTAAAAATCATCATACCTGCAATTCAAAAGCTTCCACACACTTCAATGCATTTGAGAATCAACATGAAGGCACTTGGGCTGCATAAAGTGCTCTAAGTCCTTTGGACATGCTTTAAAGAGACATTTCAGGGCAAGGTTGTGTTACAAAACTCATCAATCCCTCCTCAGGAGAACCCTTCCTTTCAGAGCTCCCTGCCCGAGTTTTGCCAGTGCTTTTTGTTTCAGCTCTGCCCAGCACAGGAGCCTTTGTCCCACGCTGCAGTGGCACAAACAGCCAGGGAGGGATCACGGGGGCTCTGCCAGAGAGGAAAAGGGGATGCTCTGCAGATCCCAGGGGTTTCAACCAGTCATTAGGGAAATTACTTTTGCTTCTCTGCCGTGGAGTTCATGGTACACGCAGCAGAAATTCTCTGCTCTGTGCAGCTGAAGTCATTGTGCAGGAAGCTGCACTTTCTGCAGTGCTCACACTGAGGCTGCTTTACCTGCAGCTCCCTAGCTTGGATCACATCAGGAGAATTAATGGAATATTCACCTTGCATTTTGTACAATTATTTTTTAGACTAATTTCAGAACTTAATGCAGTCTGAAAGCAATAATAAAGAACAAAAAAAAATATATATATATATCAAAACTACCTTAATGTCTCTAGTTCTGTGATTTTCCACTGCCAGCAATATTTTAGCTTTTATTAAACATGCCAAGCCAAATTTAATCTATTTAAGGTCACTTCTTTAGATTTCACTGTACATGATATGCTCACAGTAAATTACTAACAGCAAAAGACAGAGCTAGGATAAACCAAACCCATCCTGGTAGGCAAACTTAAGTCAAGCCCTAAATTTTTATTTCCTTTTTGAGAAGTGTGTTATATTTCTACCCCACCTTCCTTGGTAAACAAAACCTGCAGTGGGATTACTTTGTGCTGAAGGGAAAGTGGGTGAGACTCACCTTCATCACATGAGGATGGAGAATCCTGTTCTCAATTGGCCTATTCCTATTTGGCCCTAATTCTGTATTAATTCAGACCTTTCTCCTTGACTCCATTCAGAAGAGTCAGGTAGAGGCTGTCTGAAATGAAGGGTTTTCTATTCCTGTTCTTGGGATAATATAGATGAAATGCAAAAATCTAATTAATTTTTTTTCTCTCCAGGATTTGATATGTTGGAATATCATCCTTAACTCTTGTACATTCTTAATAAAGGAGGAGAAAAAGAAATCAACAATTCAATCAATATTTCAGGAATGCTTTGTCTGGGGTTCCATGCTATTGCTTCCTGTATCATGAAAGTAATATCAAATTGAAAATATTTCTGTTCAGCAACTTCAGGAGCTCTAAATTAAGAAAATGTGTAGTTTATTGGCTTTCAATGCTTGAGCAGGTTAAGAATGTGTAAGCAAGAAAGATTTCATTTAGAAAAAGAAGTGCAATGTCCATGATGCCAGCAGAGACATTAAGTGAGATTAGGCCATCTTCATAAACTACTTTTCAGTTAGTAGATTATCAAAAATAATGAATGCCAGTCATTAAAGGAAACAATTTTTGAAATAAAGAAAATTCATTTTTAAGGCAGTAACAGCTCATGGAGATAAAACTGGATGACAAAAAGCAAAACATTTTTTACACTGTTACACCAAAACAGTCACTGACCGTCACTTGCTCTAGAGCAGGCAGCCTTTGGGTCACACATGGGAAAAAAATGGTCTGAAGAAGATTTTTTTTCGGTGACAGGGATGGAGATCTGTCTCTTTCACTTTTGTTGCAAGTTTTAATAGATCATTATTGAAATCTGACTAATACATTCCCCTTTTAATGTGTGTGGGGGCTTCAAAATGAAATTTTAAATCTTATCTATGCTATTTTAGAAGAGATGAACAACCTCTGAATGAAAAGGTGCAAGAAACAAAGATGCTTTAAATTTAGGTGGTATCTTTGAAATGTAGCTGGGAGTGATGGCTTTGTCCTTGTTCATATTGCTGTAAATGCACTGGGTGTTTCCTGTGCTGCTCCCTAAGACATCCCAGAAGCACAACCTGCCACTGGAAGTTGAGCCAAAGCACTTCCAGGGATAATTTAGCCCTGCACACTCCATTTGAAGCTCATGAAGTAGTCACTCAGCTCAAGTGGTGTCTGCAGAGGTGCTTCAGGAGGGCCCTGCAGCAGGGAAGGGATCAGGCAGGACATGATCCATACCACTATTCCCCTCCAGAAGAACTGCAGGCAGGAGCTTTCCCCCAAAAGGCAGGTGGCAACAAAGGGAAAGCCTTGCCATCGAGGGAAAGTGGCACAGAGAGGGGCTGCAGTCAGGAAAACTCTGCTGATTCATCCCTGTGGAGGACCCCAAGTGTATGGAAATTCCATTCACCTGCAGCTGGTGCCTTTGTTTCAAGGGGGAGACAGGAAAGTGCAGGTACAAAGCTGAAATCTCAGAGTCACGATGAGATGAATCATCTTACAGTGCAGATGACAAAATGAAAAAAAAAATCCAAAGCCAAGCAAAATATATATTGAAACCAAAGCCAGAAACTACACTTTTAAGAATTTTTAAGGTTGGACATAAAGAATAACCTAAAATTTCTAAAATGTGGGTAAATATGAACCAATTACTTATTATTTCATTAAAGTGGAGATGGGAAAGACTGATTCCTAACTCTCTGTGTTTGCCTCCTGGGGTCCTAGATAGCTTTTCCTGTCAAATTAAAGCAGGAAAAAAAAAAAAAAAAGATAAATAAACATGAGAAATTAAGATTGTCTAGGTAGGTGAAGGAGAAAGGAAAAGAAGCAAGGAAATAATGTTCTACAATTATTACCAGAGCTAAGAGAAACAAAATTACTTGATCATAAATTCAGGATAATCTGGTTTTCTTTATGAGTTTCCATTTTATTAATGAAAGGAAGGTAACACCTTAGTGTACCCGGATGAATTAAAATGCCTATTTGTAGAAGCAATCCTCAATAGGGGTCTTTAATAGAATCTGTGAACAATTCTGGAGTCAGATAATTTAGCTGTAAAAAGGCAATATTAATAGCTCACCTCTGGGTACACAGCCCAGGCTGGACAGGAGTAGGAGGAAGGGAATATTGGCAGGGAAGGCTGGGGGGTTTATTTACATTATCCCAACTTCCTGCAGCCAAAAGGCTTCACACAAGCAGCTCTGTAAAAAGGGGGGCAGGTCTGTAAATTGTCTGTCTTGTTTATCAAATCCAACACACACTCAAGCTTCGGACTGGATCAGCCTGGAACAAAGAGTACAAAAAAGTGGGATACCAGTTCACAGATGTATTTTTTAAATCTCATTATTCTAAAAGAAATAAAATTTTAAAACTTCTTTTAAATATAATTGATCAAGAACTTCAACTTAACTCCTCAGCAGTGAAAAAATATCCAGGTATTTCATCTGCTTCAGCTTTTGAAAGAAAGTTCCCCAAAGTTTTCACAGTCTTTGTCCTAGAAAATGTACATCAGGAATGTAACTAATTTTAATGATGCATCATACTGAAAAAGACAATGACTTTATCACTGAAATATATTTACTTCTTAATTTTAAAGAGCGTTTTCTCATTAATCTTTGAAAGAGAATATATAAAATATCTGAGGTATCTTCTCAGTTATTTTGACAAAAATGCTGCTCATGAAAATTCCAATCAGACCTTATTAGCTGCAGTTCAATTCCATACATGGCAGAAATTTTCTGTGAAATCTGAAGAGAAAAACCAGATGAGAGAAAACAGTTCAGCCCAGCTATGGGTGCCTGCTACTCCTGCACCAGGAAAGTGGGACCATTTCATATTTCAGGAAATCAGAGGGTTGTTATTTGGGGTTTGAAATGGGACCAGGACTCTCTTTTCAGAGAAGGGATTTGCAAAAGGTAGAAAATTTCGTTGTATCACCTGGCAATCTTCATTTTACATAAAGGTGAAAACAGCAATTGGTGCTGAAGAACTACAAACCCACGAGTTTACTGAGCAACTGCAAGAGCTGCTTGGAAGGTTTCAACAGAAACTACAGAAAATGGACTTTTTCAACTCAGTCAGCTTGGTTTTGATGATGAAGTGTTTTTATGAGCTAGACTGGGAATCAAGTATTATCAAAACCATAAATATTCCAGCCTGCCAATTTATACATAAGGATAGTTCTGGTTCACACCCCCCTGCCCCATTCCTCATCTTTTCTACAGATTTTCTCCAAACAGATTCAACCTCCCATGCTGAAACTGCCCATCTCCAGCTAGAAAAGCAGAAAAAAAGGACAAAAGAAATATCCAAAGCTATCTCTTTTCCTCAATGTGAAACTGGGATGTTGCCCTAAGCACATGTCCAAACCATTGTTACCCCAGAGTAGGAGTGGCACACATGACCCCAGGACTCTGATTTCACATCAGGCTGCTCTACACAAGCCCTAAGAACTGTGAGGGGGTCTTTAATGTATAATACAGGAATTTCTTATTTCACAAACATTATTCACCTTCACCACAAGGAAAAAAATTCTACTATTCTCAATATAAGTTGAGTAGAAATGAAAACAAACTAAATTTGGCAGATTATGACAAAGGTAATTTTCTTCTAGGGAAAGGTGAAAGGGACAAATAAGGCTTAATCCACACAGAAATTACTTCCAGGAAAATCTGTTTCTGTGGAGTTCAAACACACACATTGTAATGCAACCAGTGGCTTGTCCCCTTCTTCTCTGCCCTCCTGGGCCCCACCTGGGGTCCTGCATCCAGCTCTGGGCAGGAAGCTCTGGATTGAGTCCAGAGGAGGCCATGGAGGTGCTCCAAGTGCTGCTCTGCAGCCAGGCTGGGAGAAGGGAAGGCCCTGGAGAGACCTTAGAGCCCCTTCCAGTGCCTGAAAGGGGGGAAAGGGAGGGACTGGGGCTCTTTATCTGGCAGACAGTGACAGCACAAGGGGAATGGTTAACTGCTGGAGGCAGGGATAGGTGGGAATTGGGAAGGAATCCTGGCTGGGAGGGTGGGCAGGTCCTGGCACAGGGTGCCCCTGGATCCCCAGAAGTGTCCAAGGCCAGGTTGGACAGGGCTGGGAGCAGGCTGGGGTAGCAGAAGGTGTTCCTGCCCATGGGGGAGCTGCATGATCTTTAAGGTCCCTTACAGCCCGAACCATTTTATGATTCTAATAATTCCCATGAGTCCATTCCACTCCTGAATTCCAACATACAAGTTATAGGGAGCTACTATCAAGTTGCAACATGATGGATCCATTTTCATGAATAGACAGGTAAGCAATAAGTCTATGCCTTTTTCTTTCCTCTTTATTTTAATATCTATTCAGTTTTGTTATTGGGCTATTATATTTTGCTGTAGCAATTTAAACCTTTTATCAGAAATAAATCTTTGAGTTCTATTATCTTGTAACAATTCTGTAGGGACAGGCATTTCAAAAAGCTGAAAGATAAAAATGAGAAGGAAAAAACCTTTTTTGCAGGCCTCTATTAAAGTTTTCACACTGCTACATTACAGCTATAAAATAGCATCTTTATAATAATTCATTACAATTCCATAATACACATGTAATATGTTATGCTGTATTAATCAACAATTCTGTTTTGCTAACTTATTAAAATCATTCATTTGAAATTGCATATTATTTTAGTGCCATCTTCTCCCTGATTTATAGTGACTGAAGTTTATTGATAGCTTCTCATTCGCCTGAGATCTCTTGAAACTTGCAAATGACGTTGGTTCTTTCTTAAATGTGCTTTTTGTCAGTAGACGTAACTAAGGTATAGTGAAAAATACTTGACACAACTGAAGTGGTCACTGGCTTTGGGTTTTTTGAAGGTAACACTCCAAGAGAAGGAGATAAGGAAGAAATGAAAGGAATGAATGGAAGTAGTTGTGAAATCTGTTGGAAACCTGCAGAACTGCAGAAACAAGAGGAATCTCTTTCTCCCTGAGCCAGCATCAATGATTCATTAGCCACTTGCTTAAACTCAATAATCAGTTCATGATTTGCTGAGTTCAACCATTATGAAAACAATATACAGAATCAGTAAATAATGGCCTCTGATGAATCTGCTGCACTGTATTCCTTTTGGAAGGATAACAATAGAAAGATCCAGAATAAAAGTAGAAAAGGAAACAAAGGAACCCAGTAAATTACATGGAAGCCTAACTTTGTACTGTGTATCTGAATTTATTCTGTGCATCCAACTTCTTTATAGGCTCAACACACCTGCCTATCTAAAAATGAGTTCCTTTTCAAATCCTAGATTTCAGATTCTGTTGTAACACACTGCAAAGTAATAGTGTGGTGGGTTTTTAGGGGGAATTGTTCTTTTTAATTTTTTTTAGCATGTTCTGAAGCAAGAGAATTCTCTTTCTGTTGAGCACCACTGGCAGAAGTATTTTTCACATGCAGCAATATGTTCTCACTGTCATGTCTCAGAAGAAATCCCTTGGGGCTCAAGATCTGTGCATGTAATACCCACACAGAAAATTAAGCCTCAATTGATTCCACAAAAAAAAAGCACCAAATCCCACCTCTAAGAATATCTAAGCATTGTTTTTTAATGATGATTAATGAGATCCTTTTTAGGGTTCTAATATTAGTTACACCCATTTGTGCCAAGGCTAAATTTGATATAGTCAGGGATTCTTAAAAACGCTGGCCTGGGAGATAATGAGTTTCACAAATTTCTCCAGCACTCAGGAGAATGTTGGATCTTCACAGAATCTCAGGACCAGCGCATCTCAGTTCCTCTGAATTGAAACCCTTGCTGCCTCTGGTTTTTAAGTTTGAACATGGAGGTTTGCTCCTGTGAATGGGGCTCCAAAGGAAAGGAAAAAAAACCCCTTCAGTCCCATCCGGCATGTATTTTGAAAAGTTTAGCTTCCCTAAGGTTTTAACAAAAGGAGATTCTACTTGTGGGAAGAGATGATTAATCCAAGAGGCTCCAGTGCTGTAATGATGAAAAGGATGCTCAACAGGTCGGAGCCTTTCCAAGGGAGGGTCTCACTCATCTCTGCCAAGGTGTGGCTCGTGGAGCATCTTTAGCTCTTGACACAACAGAGGGCACCTCGGAATAATACAGCCTCTCTCCAGGGAACAAAATGCATTTCCAAGCCTTTTCTTTGCCAGGTTAACATTTGACAAGCTTGCTTTAATGCTCATTCTCCCCAAGTAGCTCAGATGAGGAGGACAGAAAAAGTTTGCGGCAGAGGAGGACAGAAGGGAAAGGAATTCAAGATTTTCAAAACAGTGCCAAAAAGCAGACTTTTTCCTTGCTGCAGACACCAGTAATGAGTACAAATGGATGGACCAGGGATTATTCTGGAAGACTGGGCCAAGGAAAATTGGGTTTGCTCAGCTTTTAAACACAAAGACACACACACTAAATCTTCTGAAATCTTATTGCTTAAGTGTATGGGCTGAAAACGGAGTAATGCTTAAATCCTACTGCTCCACACAGCCAGCAGAAGTCAATTAATCCAACCTCAGCACTCAGCACTGTTTAATTATTATTTACATGATACCACAAAGGTGCACAGCCGTGGAAAGGTGTAGCCTCTGTCCAGAAGATCAGCTGTTGTAAGTTCACCCTAATATCAATACAAATAATGGAGCACACTTTTGCTCTGGAAAATGGCAGTCAAAGCAAATTGGGCATTCTGAGCTGGGCTCTGGCAGCCTTTTGTATTGCTTTCATTAGAGTGTCAGCCTCTAAGAAAATAATGTGACAAAGGAAGGGTGGCTGGTGAGCTGGCACTCATACAACGTCTAAAGATCTGAGCCCTTCTGTAATGATCATATGTGATTTACAGAATCAAAGGGTCAAATTCTGCCCTCAATTACACACCTATTGCTAGGTGGTACAGCACCACGTGGCAGGTGAATTAGAGAGATTATTGTGTTTCTAAAGAAACAGAAAAATGCTCTGTGGCCTTCAAAGTAGCAAATTCAGTGTTGATCCTGTATTAAATAACAGCATATAAATGTACGGAAATATCAGAACATCTTTGGGACATTTTTTAAAGAGATGTTTTGTGCTGCAGTCTCTGGTAGTCTAACATTCTGCATTTCTGGTCTAATATTCTGTGTTCCACAAGTCAAACTCTGGGAAGGAAAAGTCTGGCAATGTTTTGGGCTGCTCAAACCCTTAGGCTTTGGCTGAGTTTGTCAGTAGTTCCTCTGCTGTATCCGGTGTTATCATGGGACAAGTGCTTCTTGTTTCTCACTTCTGATGTGTCTATTAACTAATCCATACACACTCTACAGAAGGATTAATGCAATTTATTCCTTAGACACACAAGCTATTTCGTTTTATTTGCAAATAAATGTAATGACTTTTTTTTACTCAGAGCTAGAAATGGATTCTGACTTTCCCTTCAGGCAAGACACACGGACACAAAGTTCAGGACAGTTGTGAGAGCAATCTGACCAACAAATGAAACTCTTACAGGAGGAAACAATGGAGAAGGAAATGAAACAAAGAGTAGGACTATTAAAGAATTAAAGAACAGCTTCATGGATTTGGACATGCCACAGAAACATCCTTGCCCCAACCTCTCTGTGTCCCTTTCATCCCACTGGAAGAAATTATCCAATGATTTATGTTGAAGGCACTGTTTCCCTGTCATTTTAAAGAAACAGAATTTTCTGGCTCTTCCCTTTCTTAGTTAATACACATGCACACCCTCACACAAAACATATGTTAATAACTTCAGACCACAAATTTAATTTATCTCAGCTTTCCACCTGACATCATTCCTTGTCATGTGGCGCATACCCATCCGTAAACAAAATGGGGATTCATTTCCATAGCAACAGCGAGTGGGACTTTGATCAGCTCCAATGATTATTTGTAGGCACACACGTTTACAGATATCAAAATCCTAACTGAAGCCTGATTACCTTTTTTTTTTTTCTTTTTTTAAAAGAAAGCAGCTCTGTTGGTTTATATGTACGAGCAGGAATGCCAGTAAAGGCACCTAAAAATACCTCTGGATGGCAATGGAAGCCACTGGCCATTAGCTCTGTGTCACTTCCAGTTCCTTGAGAATATAGATATTCCTATTATGTATAATCTGATGTACGTGTCCTGTGGCCAATGAAGTATTTTCTTTGTGTTCCCTGGCAGATGTGCAGGTTCAGGCTGCACATGCAGGTGTTTGGGGGCTGGCTCGTGTGGGATGAGGAGAGGTGGTAGCCTGTGGCTTGACAGAAAAAGAGAAAAAAAATCTGAACAATGTGTTGAAAAAGACTCCAGTCAGAGCTGCACAGGACCAGCTGTTTTTTTCTAATTAGAATAACAAGAATAGCACATGCTAAAATGCTTTTTTTCTCAAAAGCAATGAATGCTTCAGGAACTATAAGGAAAGAGCTCTAAAATCTATTTAAATGAAGGAATGCTTCAGGAGCCATATGGAGAAGAAAAAGAAAAGGCGAAAGCAGAGAAATGTTTTATTTTTAGCTAAATCTGAAGCATTTCGATTCTTCATCCAATGTTACACAGAAATTATCTTACTTTTAAACTTCCAAAAATGTCAGTGCTGATGCTTATTGTATCATGGCTTAAACAAGATATTTCAGACACTTAGTGCATTTCAGCAGGGTGTTCTTGCAGGCATTGTAAATTCCATTCTATGCCCTGAACACGGAGATATATCCCCTATGATATATATCTGGTAATGTATGAGATCTGCACATAATGAAGCATGTGACAAACACTCAAAACACACCCTCTATCATCAGTCTTTTCTCCTCTTCTCTTTCTTCTTCTTCTTCTTCTTTTTTTTTTTTTTTTTTTTTTTTTTTTTTTACCCCTTTCACTTCTCCTGAAGCACTGATGATTCCAAACTTTGACTACAGGAATAACATTTGTAACAACTACAGCATTCTGGACATCTGCACTGTTAGAGTACTTTAGAATAAAGTCACATGGCCATAGGGAAATTTCACAGAATTCAAATCACAGTGACTTGCCAAGGTGTATAACGAGTTTGTTTTCAGCTGTTCTTCTCATGAATAATTACCAAGCAGGCATATCCTAAAGCTAGCACAAGCTGTCAGTTCACCAGAAATATTCAATATTTAAAACAGAATTTCGAATTTAGAATTTCATAAATGAAAATAATTACAGCACAGGCAAAATAGCACAGTGCAAGTGCTGTCAGGTACTTCTTGCCTTTCCACGAGGCTTCCCACAACCAGACGTTGCAGTCACATTAAATTATTTTTACAACGTAAAGAAAATTATGCAAATGCAAGAAGAACTGCAAGGATCTTCTTTTCGCCCAGAACTCTCGTTTTCCTGACTATTCCTTCACCAGGCACAGAAAGATAACAGAGTACAATCCCAAGACTTCCATCTGCTCTGGTCCCTTTGGATCAAACACACGCTGTGCATTCTGCTGTTCACAGAGCTGGACAGGAGGGAGCAGAGGCAGGAACAAGGTGGAAGTGCAGGAGATGGGATTTCCATGCCTCCCTGATGCCCTTCACCCCTGGCAGGTCCCTAGAGGAAGCACAGCCCTTGCTGTGCTCACAGAAGAGGGTTTGGAAGGATTTCAGCCATCGATTTCCACCTGTCCTGTACTCCCAGGGCAGCAGGAGAAGGGATCAAGGCCAACGGGAACAGCTCAAGGGCTGAGATCTCACAGCCCCTCCAACATCCCCTGGGCCCCCTCTGTTCCACCAGCAAACAGCAGCTCCCAGCATTGACAAATCTGGGTTCCCTCTGTTCCACCAGCAAACAGCAGCTCCCAGCACTGGCAAATCTGGGTTCCCTCTGTTCCACCAGCAAACAGCATCTCCCAGCATTGACAAATCTGGGTTCCCTCTGTTCCACCAGCAAACAGCATCTCCCAGCACTGGCAAATCTGGGTTCCCTCTGTTCCACCAGCAAACAGGAGCTCCCAGCATGGACAAATCTGGGTTCCCTCTGTTCCACCAGCAAACAGCATCTCCCAGCATTGACAAATCTGGGTTCCCTCTGTTCCACCAGCAAACAGCAGCTCCCAGCATTGACAAATCTGGGTTCCCTCTGTTCCACCAGCAAACAGCATCTCCCAGCACTGGCAAATCTGGGTTCCCTCTGTTCCACCAGCAAACAGCATCTCCCAGCACTGGCAAATCTGGGTTCCCTCTGTTCCACCAGCAAACAGCATCTCCCAGCACTGGCAAATCTGGGTTCCCTCTGTTCCACCAGCAAACAGCATCTCCCAGCACTGGCAAATCTGGGTTCCCTCTGTTCCACCAGCAAACAGCAGCTCCCAGCATTGACAAATCTGGGTTCCCTCTGTTCCACCAGCAAACAGCAGCTCCCAGCATTGACAAATCTGGGTTCCCTCTGTTCCACCAGCAAACAGCAGCTCCCAGCACTGGCAAATCTGGGTTCCCTCTGTTCCACCAGCAAACAGCATCTCCCAGCACTGGCAAATCTGGGTTCCCTCTGTTCCACCAGCAAACAGCAGCTCCCAGCATTGACAAATCTGGGTTCCCTCTGTTTCACCAGCAAACAGCATCTCCCAGCATTGACAAATCTGGGTTCCCTCTGTTCCACCAGCAAACAGCATCTCCCAGCACTGGCAAATCTGGGTTCCCTCTGTTCCACCAGCAAACAGCATCTCCCAGCATTGACAAATCTGGGTTCCCTCTGTTCCACCAGCAAACAGCATCTCCCAGCACTGGCAAATCTGGGTTCCCTCTGTTCCACCAGCAAACAGCAGCTCCCAGCACTGGCAAATCTGGGTTCCCTCTGTTCCACCAGCAAACAGCATCTCCCAGCACTGGCAAATCTGGGTTCCCTCTGTTCCACCAGCAAACAGCAGCTCCCAGCACTGGCAAATCTGGGTTCCCTCTGTTCCACCAGCAAACAGCAGCTCCCAGCATTGACAAATCTGGGTTCCCTCTGTTTCACCAGCAAACAGCAGCTCCCAGCATTGACAAATCTGGGTTCCCTGTGTTCCACCAGCAAACAGCATCTCAAATCTGGGTTTGCATCCCAAAGGGACCATTGTGAGCCAAGAGAAAAGCGCTTGCCTTTCATACAGGGCTTAATATCGGCACATTATTCTAATATTATGAAAATCTTTATTGCGGCTTGAATAATGCCCTGAAATAGATATTGTGCTGCTTAATAAATTACATTTTCAAATGAGAGAGATTTTATCACCAAAACATCTCATGATTAATTTCTAATGTGAAGCTCATGGCCTGAACTTAAAACATTTGATTTTGCATTTGTGTTCAAAGGTTGAGCACTTAGTAAAGTTTTTATAAGAAACTTGCTGGATTTTTTTTCTCCATATTGAAAAAAAAATCACTAACCTGTTAATCCACTATAACTTCATAACCTCAATTACAGCTCTTGAGATGAAGGTGATTAAAAATAAGTATTTTCCCCTACTTTCAAAGAGCAGGTCACACCTTCCAAAGAAATCCTGTTTCAAATTTTGCAACGATACATTAAGGGCAATAATTAGAATTGGTCAGAAATGTTCCATAAGATGTTTCCCATTTCTCAACCAGTTCAACTATAACTACTTGGAGTTATGACATCTGAAGTAGTAGCACTGCAGTAAATGGTGTTATTTCTATAGGAAGCAAGAGGAGATAATATCAAACTATATGTGCTATGAGTAAAAAATAGGGTATTAAAATTAGGAATTCACAGCTCCCAAATTAAAGTATGGACCATGAGACCAAACTCCTGTTCAAATGATTTTTTTAAAATTAATAATTGATATTAATCAGCATTTTGCTGAACTTGGCCCACTGCTAAGCTTTGTGGCCCCATTTTCTAATACCTGTGACTAATTTGCTGTTGTTGCTTGTGGGCAGCCCGTGCTCCAATCTAAAGCCATTCTCAAATGACCAAATGAATCAATAAATACGGGTGCCAGAGTTCACAGGGAAAAGCTGCAACTCCCTTTCTCCATTTTTCTGGATATGTTTGAGTCTCAAGGACTAAGATCTAATTTTTTTAGTTGATTATTTCCAAGATCAACGCAGTGCTGCAAATATGCTTATACAGTAGGCATTCATCTTGTTAATATTTTCAAGAAATTAATCAAAATCTTGCTTTTCTAACTGCTAGCCAATCAATAATCAAATATTATATTATTTACAAAGAGTTGAAAAAACGAGCATAAAAGAAACCAGGAAATTGAACTCCAGACAAAAATATGCACAATTCAGACTTTAATCCTATTATTTGCCAGACTGTGTGTTTAATTTTAAGCACAAAAATTACTCCAGACTCATGATTTTGTAACCCTTCTCAAGTGGCTGAACAGGTTGGCTTGTATTATTTCCCAAGGACATTTTGGATGGAAACACAGCAGCTGTAAATGGGATAAGCAAAGCCCACAGCAGCATCAGATTCCCGGGCCTGGTGATGGGATAGAATTAAAAACAAAATTAAAAATAAAATTATTTGTGCATTTGGAAGAATTAGCACTCCAGCCTAGAAATCACTTTTTGTTTCATTTTGAAGTGATTTTCTAAATAAATAAATTGTTGCTGTGGGGAAAAAAAATACGCACCTTAGGTGTGATCCTAAAATCTGGGGGGAAAAAAATGAGAAACATTCTCCCAAATCCCTATTGTCAGTCCTGGATTTCTAATGGTTTTCCTTTTTTCCTGCAATACTTCTCCAAATTGTGTCTGTGGCTGATACTTCCTACCCTGCCTTCCTCCCTTGGGGAGCTGGAGCTCCACCTTCTTCTCATCCCATTTGCAATCTATTTTAATAACTTTGTCTCCTCCAACAAATAAGAATTTTGCCATTGTCTTTAGGGGAACAAGAGGAGATTTTCAGGGAGCTGAGCTGTATAGGTTTTTGTCTCATTTTAATCAGGATGTTGGTTGCACAATTCAATACTGATTGTGTAATCAGAAAGCAAGAAGAAACACAACACAAATGAATTACTATGGAAAAATTGTCCTCATAATGGGGTCATGAAGCATAGAGATATACATTTATAATGCTCTGTCAAATTACATTATGCAAGGAAATAAATTATGTGAAGAGAAAGTATGTTTTAATTACGAGCACAATACTTCTTCAAATTGAGGAAAAATTGCTAACCCTATTATTATTATTATTATTATTATTATTATTATTATTATTATTATTATTATTATTATTATTATTATTATTATTATATTTTAAATTTAGCCTTGATATGCACAGAAGTGTCTGCACATCCCCTGCTGTTAAGGAGCCTGTGTTTGCACAAGCACAGAATTTAGGAGTGTAACATTTCCCAATTATTCTCTTGCCTGTAGTTTTTTCCTGCCCATCAATGTGTAAAATAAAGAGACCCAAACAGTCAGACAACAGCAGTTTGTTGCCATGCACATGACAGCAGTTGTGCTGTGCTCTCACTAAGTGTGTGCCTCATAAAGTAGATTATTCAAATCACACAAGTAGAATACAGAATAATAAAATAAAGAGAAAGAATAAGGCTGGGGGGTGGTTAGTTTTCTTTTTTTAAATCCAAACAGACATTTAAAGAAGAGCATCCTGGTGAGAAAGAGGATGTTGTTTTTACACAATTCACCTTGTAATTGTTCATGGAGTTTGAGTAAGTGCAAAGACAAAATTTATATAATCCATTATAAAGAATGGATATCCATTATAATACCACAGGTATTAGCCCTGCCTGCCTGTTAGACAAATTTAGAGATCTTATCCATCTTTTAATACCTTTATTTTTCCATATTTTTCCAATTTGGCTGCAAATCAAATCATAGTTGCTCGAAGTGCTGAGTATAAAAGAGAGACAAGACTTTGCTTCCTCAGCCTGGCCATAAATTAACCCCAAAGCAGCACCACCAAAAAAAGGCTCAGCCCCCAAAGCTGTGCCAGGGAAAGGGGGTCCCTCCTCCAGCCCCAGTTTTCTGGGATAACAGCAAACAGCTTGGGAAAGACACAGGAGTAGAAACCTGGGAAATATTCAGCCTTTGCTTCAGCACTGCTGTGAAGATTCTGAGTACAGGAGGAGGAGGAAAACACATGGGAAAGGGGAAGTTTGGCCATGTATTTCTCGACCTAAAATTTCATTTAATTTGTTAAACTATTGCTTAACAAAGAATTTAAAATCCTTGCCAGCTTTCAGATGTGTACCCTGCTCACCCAAAGGGTTCATGGATACACTAAAGCATCTTTCTTACCACAAGGTGGCATCTTCTTATTTTTATATGAAACATCTGAATATTTACATAATTTGAATAATTTTCAACACCTGAACTTTTCCAATTTTTTTTTTTTTTTTTTTTTTTTTGTTTTGTGACAGCCATTTAACATCCGTGCAGATACCCAGTGATGGTGTTAGACTTCAGCACACAAATGCTCCTGGAAGTTTCTGTGGCTGCTTTTCATGGACCTGTTCACAGCCACCACACATACACTGGATGCCCTCCCCAGCAACGTGCTGACAACACTCACAGGAACACACAAATGCTCCTTGAAAATTCCAGGGCAAGCCAAATTAAGAATTTACAGCACGTGTTCAAAATGCTGAGCTTTCTCCCCAAACTCCTATTGGAAAAGCACATTACTGGATATCTCAGCATACAGATATTTTAAAATATAGCACAGAAACCCACTACAGCCAGGGAACTTTACACTCCAGACTCTGTAACATAACTCAAACCAATTCTACAAACACAGGAAAATGCATAAAAAGCATCAGCAGGGTTTTGTTCAAATCTGCCCAGATCACTACTAATAAAACCTGTGTGAGAAGTAAAAAGGGAAAAGTTTAAAGCCTGTCTCTAACAACTTTCATTTGGCACAGTCACTGGTCTCCTTCCAAAGGTGAAGATTTTCAGCTCATCAAGAGCACAATGTCCAGTGGAAATGTTCAACTTAACACAAGTGGGAATTACTGCACAAAGTG
This sequence comes from Oenanthe melanoleuca, assembly GCF_029582105.1. Lineage (NCBI taxonomy): Eukaryota > Metazoa > Chordata > Aves > Passeriformes > Muscicapidae > Oenanthe > Oenanthe melanoleuca. The sequence goes on along the minus strand of NC_079336.1, from coordinate 99,834,708 downwards.
AGAAATCAGAGCACTGAGTTCCCATGACAGAACTCAATCTGACCCCACTGCTCTGAAATTGCTTTAAAAGCAAAAGAGAAAAAAGGAGATTTTTATTTTTAAAATACTACAAGTTCATTAAATATGATCCCAGACCTGCTGATTCAACTGCAAAGCTGCTGGTGACTTCCAAAGGCTGTGGACTCAGGCTCCTGTCCCATAGCTAAGAGAAGTTTACCTTGCATAGTACACCAAAAAGTGAGAGAAATTTCATGCAAACACTTCTTCAGGACGAAATTCAAATTTAATGCTTCTGAGATGTTTCAGAAATTCTTTTCTGCTTCCTCAACCTGGTCCTAACTACAAACTTTAATCTGACATACTCATATATTTCTAAGTTCAAGGAGATGACTTTTTCTTTTAAAAGAAAATTGGCTTGATTCCTTAATTTGAGACAATTTCTCTCAAAGAAATTTTCATTTTGGATGTTTGATAGTGAAATGAAGGTTTTTGAGTTAAAGGGAAGAATTTTCTCCTTTACAGCCAAAAGTTTCTATGCACAGTAATTCTGAATGTTGCACCTTTGGAGAAGAGCATCAGAATATTTCTAAGCCTGATGCTTCCCCCACTGTCTAAGGAAGATATTGGGCACATATTTTTGTTTTCCATGTATTCTCAGTTTTCCCCTTTGTGTGCCACCTGACACCCCCATCCAGGAGGTGGATGTGCAGATCCTGATCTGCTCCACTGGGAATGAGTAACTTCCCTTGACAGCAGGACCAGGGATCTGTTTAGAGCAGTGAGACTGGGCTGCAATCAGCTGCAAACACAAATGAAGCAGTAACTCCAGCCATTACATTTATTCCCAATTATTTGCAGCTGCAAAAACATACAGACAATATTTTTCAAGCACAAAATGCCATTTTTGGCCCCAGACAAAAATCAGGTCCTATCTCTTATCTACTGTTCTGGTAAAGCTTTCAGAAAGCAAGTCCTAGAGCACTGAACTCATGTCTAGCAGGCCATCTGCAAATCCAATTATTTCCAAAATTATCCAGTGAAGCCATATCACTTGGAAGAGACAGAGATGATTATTGCTTCTAAGGTTACCTGAGAGCTGAAAATAAAGAAACTCCCCACTCCTGAATGCACAAGCTTGGGTGCTTGCACAAACACACTACAAATGACATAGCTCCAAGAAAACAACTTGTCAAACCTGGAGAAAACTCCTGAGGGGATTTGAAAGGGTATTCCTTAACAACTAACTAGCCTGCAAAAATTACTTAGTTTTGGTAGGTAAGAATAAAAACAACCCTGTGCAGTATCACTAAGCAGTTCTCTAGATGTTTGGAGCCAAAGCAATCAAGGGGACAGTTGTATAAATGATCTTTTCTAGTTCCAGTGGAGCTGCTCGAATTTAGGAGCTGGAACTCTGGCCTAACACAGGAAACAGCAGCACGAAGCCCAGTTTCACTTTACTGCACATGATCTTAGTGGTAATTTTCTTTGTCAGAAAATGTCTTGATTTGTGTGCAGCAGATACAAACTGAGCAATTGCCCAGGTGTTTGAAGCACAGGATGTGACATCCCCGAGCACAGGACTTGGCTCGTGGCTTCAGTCTCTTCTGGGCTATTAATTAATGCTTAGAAAGAGAAGTGCTACCAACAGAATAACTCAGGGGCAAAACCCTCTGTGCTGAAGTAAAAGGAGGATTAGTGGTGCATTTACTGGGGAGGTGAAATCTAGCCCTCCTTTGGACACCAGCTAGCCTAGAAGAGAAACTGTGACAATTCAAAGAAGAATTAAACTCCTCTTCTGCATTTTACTCTTCACACTAGATAAATTCATGTGGCTCAGTCAGCTCTGCTCCAGAAACTGCCCCAGAAACTGGGGACACCCCACAGAACACAAAGAGACTTGGTCCTCACATCCCATTTCTGTATCTGAGACCCTTCCCTGAGCAGCACAGCCACCCCTCAAACAGCTCCTGTCCCTCAGCATCTCTGCTGTTATCACCACATTTCCTGCATTATCTTGAGCCCTTTTCCTTTTGCTAAATTTTTACTATACCAGAATTTAACAATGTAAATTAAAAGCCCTTGTGGTATTAACAGTTACCACATGCAAGACTCTGCTGTTATTCCACCTTACAAAGCAGAACTGAAGGAATTCACAATCCCAACATGCTTAGTGTTAGCAGCTGGCTTTTCCATGGCAGCTTTTTCAAGCTACCTCTCCATGAATTGCAAGGGAGGTATCAATAATTTCCAGCTAAATCAATACATTTTGCCTAGAAACCAGAGTCCTTCCACATGCTAGAATAAGAAAATGAAAAGCAGATCTTTTATTTTGGGCTTCTCTGTTATTCTCATAAATAAGTGGAGCAGACAGCTGACATCTCCTTCTAGTTTACTCCACATTTCCTTTAATTTATCAATGCAAAGTTATTTAGCAGAGAGTCATTAATAGAATTTCTTCAAAGAGAGAAACATTATTAGATATGTTAAATCTCAACAATGTTGCTTCACAGCTGTAGCCATGGATTTTTTTAGGCATTAATTGAACATCTGTGCACTTTAATTAATTTGAACAAAATGCAATGGGGAAAAAAAAGAGCAACAGTAGGTGCTGTTAAATTTCAGGAACTAATTTTAGTTTTCTAAACTTCCTCTAATAATGGTTCTTTTATGCACACATAAGACCTTAGCAGAGGTTATTTATCATGTGGCCACACTGCACAGGGTGAGGCTGATGCACCTACACACCTGCAGCAGTCCAAAGAGCTGCATATCCAACAGAACATATCCAAGAGAAGTGATGGCAAAAGGATTGTCTTGTCCTCTCCCTGACAACCCAAAAAAGATGAAATTGTACCAAGCAAAACCCAGGCCTGCTGCACACACAGTCTGGAAGTGTCAGCCACAGGAGATACCACACAAGACAAGCTTGTAAGCACCACCCACAGTTAGGATCACACCTTTTTCATCAGTCCTGAGGGGAAAAGAGAAGCATTTGCTGCACAAATGATATGAACTGGGTGAAGGTGAGACTTCTTTTGAGATCTCCTTTAACAACTACTTGTCTGAGGGATGGCACTCACTGAAGAGCTTAAATAATTAACCTGTGACGAATGTTAAGAACCTGTAGAAAGCAACTTATTCCACAAGTCCCCTTGTCTACACTGGAGTTTTTTCCTCACAAAGATATATCACTGTTCATACTGCACTAAAGCATTATTGTTTGTTACTCTGCAAAACAGTCCAGGTACTAGTTCAAAACAGAGGGGGAAAAAGGTGTTAAGAAGACACAACTTTTAAGACAGATTAAAGCATGGAATACTGTAATTCCCAAGTTCTTCTGTTGAATCAGATAACCATAACTACTGGAGACTATTTTGAACAGTATTGGGACTATTCAAAGTCATGTTCAAATCTCTCTGAGTCTGTATTTTTTGTGGTGCTGCTGTCCATGAGAATACAACTCCCTGGCACCTTCCCAGCACGAGATGCATTGGAATAACCCCTGGGCTGCCCTTTGGCTGGCACTGGGATGGCAGATTCCAAGCAGGTAAGAGGTTCCCCACACGCACTCCCAGTGTTCAGCTGCTCATAATCTGCAGCACTCACAATTTATCATCGAAGCTGGAGCCTCGCTGCCAACTTATCAAAGTGGCCACTGGATGCATCTGATCAAGTCTGAGCATCTGGCTCTTCCCTGCTCCTGACATTAGCACAGACAACAGAATCAGTGGACTATTGAATGCAATTACAGTAAGCGAGACAGACAATAAAGATTGATAGCGCCTTCTCTTTTTATCACACACAAAACTAGTGGGGGTTAAAGCTTTGCCTTGAGCTGCCTTCATTTAACAATGATTGAAAATATGCAATTGTGATGGTAAAACACTGCAGCCTGTACCACTTCATTTACTGGACACATTATCAAATTAAATGAAAAGTGAACTGCCAAAAGCAACAGTTATTATATATTAATGATGAATATTTACTTAGCATTGTTCACAAATCACACCAAGAACAGAATCCTTCTTGTTATCTTCTTTGCAGGCTACAGATGAGTAGTTTAACATTTCCATGTTTACGTGAAATCTTCTGTCTACAAATCTCAAAATTCAGACATGTGCCAATGGGTTTGCGACCATCCATGTGGTTACAAATGTGTAATTAATAAAATGCTCCAGCAGCAAATGAATCCTAATTGCTGCAGGGATTCTTTACCTCAAAGCACTGTTGGTATTCTTGAAAATCCTTCATTAACCAAAGAAACTAGACATGGTGGGTTGTGTGCTGTGCAACAGCTCCCAACAAATGGAAAATCCAGGAGAAGCCATCATTGTGGATTTATCATGATCCATCTGTTGTATGGGATTTCAAACTGGTTACTGGTCTTTGGTTACTGGTAAAAATATGTGCACTGATAAGAAAGCAGAGTTTTGCAAGTGAATGATGATTTTGCTTTAAAGTTGAACTCCTTGTTTTACAAGTGCCATGCTAATAACACATTCCTGCCTCAAATTACAGCCAAACCATGTGCCAGTGGGTGCCAATAATCTATGGAATGACAGCTGATGACTGCATGGATATGGCCTATTTTGTATTTTTAATAGTAGATAAACCAAGACATTTCCTAGTCAGAGTGTCATGTAAGCATTGATGCCACACAGAAATTAAGAAAAAATGCTCTTTTCTACAGCCTCAAAATTGAACAAAGTAATAACTACACTGTCAGCACTGTTAAAAAAAATAAAACCCAAACCCCATATATGTCTGGTCAATTTTAGATCAGCTGCAATAAAGCAGTGGTTGGACAACATGTGGTGCTGGTACTGCTGGGTTTGGGGTTCCACATCCCACAAATGCAAACATCTGCTCCTTGTCAGGCACTGATATCCATGCTGGCAGATTTTGGCAATGTGAAGAACCCTGCTTGCTCTAGAGAAGATCTTGATGCAGGCATTAATGTCTGTGCAAGTGGCATGGTGAGATCTATGAGCCTAAATGATCAAACTGAAGTTAAAATAAAAACAGGCATTGGCTTTTTTGCCCTATGTGCAGCCCTGGGTAGGAAAATAAAGCCATTGCTAAACATTCACTAATCCCTGAGATGTATTCTCCCAGTTTTCCTCCCTTTTTCAAGCAAACCAATCACATTTCAGGAATTTGATTTTTACAAATTGTTGCTGTAAAGGCACTAAACAATACAAAAGAAGAAAACTGAGGAAAGAAGTTTGTTTTTTTCTGGCCATATGCTGGCATATAAACAATAAAAGTGACAAACACACAAATATGCCACAATGGAAAACTATGTGCAGATCCCACGCAGTAAATTGAAAAAGCAACATGCTGCATGGTTCTGTTTAACAATAGTGCAAAAATAACTGTAGGAAACTCTGGCTAAGGCGGCCCACAGACAGTTTTGGAAGGCAGGCATCAATTGACAAACTACAAGTAGAACAAATGAATTATCTTAAGCCTACTGAAAACAGGAAACCAAGGACACTTCTATTTCCAAATGACATTTATTATCACTCCCTCCTCCCCTTTTTAAGCAGAAAACAAAGCTAAATTTAACCAAAATTTTTTCAAGAAGTACAATCATTTTATTATGTTCCCACTTGCTAGAAGTATCAAGAGAAACATTAAGTAGAGATTTTTTTTTCCATCTAAGCCACTTTTTCCATTTGAATCCCCATGAAAAGAAACAATGATCTGTTGCACAAAGCAAGAGAACTACTAAAACTTGGTTTGCCATGATCACTTTTTGTTCTGCCACACCACCTCATGCCCCTCATCGTGCAGAGGACATCAGTGAATGCTGAGGTTTGTCTCACTGCTGCTGCCAACAGAGAGAAATGGCATCAAATGAGCCCTGTCCATCCTTTCCTCACTGAAATATCCCCATCCCACATCCAGACACCAGTAATTATGCAACTCATAAAACATAATGACTTTGAGATGTTGTTCTGCTCTGCAAACAGGTTTGGAAATGCCAAAGTCACTGCAGGGAGAAGAGGAACAGACCCAGGCTGTGCCTCACGTCCTCAGAAAGCTGGGCTGGTGTGAGGTGCACTCAGGAACAGAGCAGCTGAATGCCTTAGAGGAGGCTACAGCATTCCCCTGGAATTTTGTTTTGGAAAATAAAACTGAACTGACAGTCACGGGGAAAAAAAACCCACCAAACAAAAACCAAAAAATTCTAACCTTGATCTGCCTCAAGTCAGGGAGGAACTGGCTGTTCTGCTTATCCATTAGGGAAAGACACAGTCCCCACATCTCAGGGAAAACTATTTTTAGAGATAATCAATTGCAGCACAGTCACAAGAATCAACAAGTGCAGATATAGATAAAGGGAATAGAGATTCTGATTTTCACAAAAGCTGTACTTCACATTTCAGCATTTCAGTCAAGATATTGTCCAGCTGCCTCATATTTCAGCAGGACAGGAATAATTGAGTCAGACATGTACTGGAGTCACTGGAGTGGAGAGATTGTCTAAGGTCTTCTCTGAAGAGCAATCAATGTTATTCTTCCCCCTTTCATTTTGCCATTCCTATTGTTCAAATAAAAACAAAGAACCAACCACCAAACCCAAGAGTGAAGTCTCACTTGGGTTCCTCCAGTGCTGCCAGGAGAAGCACAATTCCCAAGCCCCCCTCCTGCACTGAAGTGTCCCCATGAACCTGGTGTGCTCTCCTTTCTCCAGGAAAGGCAGGTGCATTATTGCCAAAACCCAGGACACCCACTCAACAGCAAGACACTGATGAGTTTTAGTACCCTCTAAATAAGAGAATTTGCTCACTTATTTTAAAATATTGCCATGTGACAGTGGAATAAGTCACACAATCAAAATACTATAGGAAAAACAGAATAAGAAAATATTCCAGATACTAAACCTACTGATCCAAGCACAATGCTCTTGAATCCCTCCTGAACTCTGACACAAACCTTTGCTGTGGCATCAGACAAGAAGCCCAACACCTTGTTTGCTTCTCCCTAAACAATGCTGTAATTTATTCATTGCTTATAAAATACCACAGGTAATAATCCTTTATCCACAAATATCACAAGTTTAGGGAAAGAGCTTGTTTCAGCCACTTTGTCAGAGGCATGAAATAGGCAATATCATGCAAGATGAGAAATCTGAAAGGAGTATTTAGTGCAGAATGGAAAAACTGCTGTTGTCTAACATAAAAAGGTTCAGTGTAGTCATGCTTTAATATTTCCCAAAAGCTAAATCACATTATTCTGAGAACACCTTCAGCATCATCCCCTCCTAGTCAAAAACTAATTTCATTTTTTGCGATGTCACAAGAAAAGAAATGGCCTCGGTATGGAATATGCAAAATATAAACCTGATAAATTCTGGAAGAGATGCTTCTCATGATCTACCTGATTTAAAACCAGTTTCTTTAAAAACACTTAACTAAGTGTTTACACACACTTTTAAAAACTAAGGTCTGAAACGGACACAGAGAAGGTTTGTGTCATCCTGCCTGTCACCTCTTAAGACCAAAAAGGATAATTGCTCATAGTGAAACCAAAAAGGACAGTTGTTCACAGTGATAAGAACTTCACAAGTATTGAGAGAGTAATTGGATTGCAACAAAATCCAGTGCAGGACATCTGTTCACTGATCCTCACACCTCATCAAGGCAGCTTTATATTTACCTGTTTCTGCCCCTCCTGTCATTCTAAGTCACAGCCACTTTTTGTAAGCACATGGAGCATCTTCAAAAGCTAATACAGCTGTGCTGGGCCTCTTCAGCAGAGACAAAAATGGAAGTGTTCTGTCTCATGAATCAAATCTTGTCCTTAGTGAGTGTCCAGAGCAGAGAGATGCAAAAGTCTCTCTTAAGGCAGTTCAGTGAGAGCAGGCAGGTTTTGTAGACACCCTCCAAAACCCATTGGGAGGTCAGAATTTTCCTTTGGAGATCCCTGTCTCCTTTTATTGACTATAGAAGAATCCCAGCACAACTCATCTCCTATTTAGACACTTTGAGCAAGAGATAAAGCCAAGAAGAGGGGTCAGGATCCTGCAGGAAAAGCCACAAAACAGCTGAAGCTCAGTACTTGTACTGCCTGTGTTTCAATTCCACGTGTGTGAAAGGGGATAACATCCCTGCCCCAACTCACAAGGGCACAATAAACACATTAATGATCATTATGCCCCCTGAAAATATGGTAATGAAGGTTGTAAGCATGAGCACCACCACTGGAAATGTTTCTGGGCACTGAGTTCCACTTACCAGCTCTCTGTGTCGTGCAGAGCTTCCTTGGGCAGGGATCCTGTGGCAGAACCTGCAGTGACCCTCAGCCTGTGCCCATCACAAGCTCTGGAGCATTTGTGAGCAAGGGCTGGGCTGCTGCCCCTCCAGGGGCACACATGGTGGCAGATGCTCCTGGTTTATTTCTTTAATTATGTTTCACATGCTCTGTGATTTCTCAGTCTCCTCAACTGCTAAATTCCATTACCACCTCCTCTGCCGACCAGTCTCCTCAGCACAGCAAATACAGCTTCCAAAGAGGATCCAGGGACACCAACCCCAGAGTGCAAAAGTCTTTGGTGATGGCCCTGCAGTGTCCCCTGCTCAGCTTCAGCAGATGAGCACAAGCAGGAAGGCAAAGCCTGCTCTCCAGCCTCAGGAAACAATTCCTTAAAAGCCTTCCAAGGTGACATTTTCCACCTTTTTCCCTGCACCATGTCACAGAAGGGAGGATGCTCTACCCCATGGCATCACTTTTCCTCATCAAGCATTTAATAGCAAAGATACTGTCATTTAAATTCCTGAAAAATTATAATTTTAGTTAACTCTGAGATAGAGCAGGGAGTTAGAACAGGTCCCCCTTCTCAAGAATCCCTTCTCTGATTTGAGCTTGAAGGTGAAATGAGTGAAGCTATAGAGTGCACTAACAGGAAACTGAGAAAAAGAAGGAAAATGGCAAATACTGGACTAGTCCTTACTCAGGACTAAAAAATCAGGCACATAAAATTGGTGAAAAATAACTGGTTTACAGCTAAAAGCAAACAGAGGAAATCTTGGGTGCACAACAATAATGCCAGCATTACCTTAGAAATGTCTCAGCCCAGTCCTTCAGTCCCAAGATCTCTTCAAAGCTGCGTGTTCAAGCTCTGGAAATTAAAATAATAACATAAAACATCATTAAAACAAAAATATTCTTATAACCATTCTGCAAGATCTTATTAAAAGAGCTAATAAAAGATGCTTTTCTCATTCCTGCAGCCCCACATCTGCCCAAGAAAAGGGGACAGAGCTGCAGGAGGGACACCTGGACATTTGGAGAGCCCTGAACACAGCAGCAGAGGGGCATGGTTGGCTCACCAAGAGATAATTGCTTCCTCCCTCTCCTCCCTAAATGTGATAAAATATAAATTATTTAAAAATTAGAGGCATTTAGAGTAACAGCCTTCCAAATGCACAGTATTTATTCCTTCTTTCATTGCCCACAGTTTATGGCATTGTCTGGCTTTGGGTGTGCTTTGCTGTTTTTTTTTCCCCCCCTCAGTTTACTCAGTATAAGGCTGGCACTGATCTCATCAATAAGAAATGAATTTTGGTAACTTTCAAAACCACTATATTATTTTTCCTTTTATTTGTAGTGAGTTTTTCTTCTCTCAGTGGTATTACTGCAATAAGTCAGTCATTATTTCTTTATGTTTTCCCTCCTTTCTTTAGTATTTCATTTCCCTTTACAGCACATCTCGTGATCACAAAGAAAACAGAGACACTTATTTCTTTTAACAGTTGAAATTGCTGCAAGTGATTTAACTGTCATTTAATCTGATTCCTCTCTTCTGTCTGTGGAGAAATATGTTTAATGTACTGGAAATTATGTTAATAAGAAAAAGCATTATCTCATTTAATGAAATAAATATACAAATATTTCAAAATAAAATAAAGAGGCAATCTTCACTGAGGAAAAAATGTCTCTTATGGTTTGCATAAAATAAACAAATGAGAAAAATTAATGAATACATTGAAATATACTGACAAAAATTATGCCTAAATTCAAAAGGGAAAAAAAGAGAGAAGGTGACTGAATTGCATCTCACCTAATCAGATGCTTTTTGAGACAACACAGAAGGAAGCTCAAAGGATCACAGTATAAATTATTTTTTTTAAATGATGTCTTTACCCTAGGCTAAACTTTTCTCCCCTCCTTTAAAATCTCTCAATTTTCCTGCCTTTTTTTGGTTGTTGTTTTACTTTCTTCAACCAGCATCAAAATAATATTTATTGTTTAAGGACTGCAATTGCCTCATCCTTTAATTATCTTTGATCCTGTGCCACAAAACATATTTAATTTATGGCAAAGAACTTTGAGCTCCTCTGATTTAGCTAATTGTAACAATCAATAACTCTGTTTCTAAGCTTTTCCATTCTGAAGGATGTAACTAGCATGCACTAAGGTTAAGCAAATATTGTTAGTGGGGAGAGAAAAACTTGTAGCAATTATGTAATAAAAGCATGACCACTGCAACAGAAACACATAATTAGCGATTTAATTACAGACATCAAAACAAACTAAAGATGTCAATAAAAAAAAAAATCTCCTGTGACAAACTGATTTCATTTCCCTGTTCTGCAATTCTAGATCTTTGTGTATTTCTTTCTGTTTCCTTGTTTTCCAGAAATACAGAGCTCAGAACCCGAAGAGGAGACTCGGTGCCATCCGTTTGGGTGTGACTGTGGTAGGGATTTGATGCAATCCTGGGATTACTTTCTCACTGGCAGAATCAGTGCCTTCACTCATCCCACAGTGGATTTTTTTAACTCCCCTTTCGAAGGGCCCAGCAGAGCTGAGTGTGCTGTGGTGCCAGTTCCTCCGGGGAGCTGCAGTCACTTGTGTCACGAACCTTCTCCAGGCATTTTCTGAGTGCTCCAGTTTCTGTCTCTGCTTCCCCACTCCTCACCAAGTGCTGTGGATCACAACAGCTCCAGCTCAGCCACTTCTGCTGCCCAGAATAACCAGCCAGAGTGTGATGTGGAGAGATCTCAAGTGGCTTTCTCACTTGAAATCCGGAGTTTTACTTTCCCACAGCTCTTCTTTCAGTTTATGGGCTTGCGAGTGGGAATTTGAGCAGGACAGAAGTTGTGCAGTGAACGATTTGGGTCAGCATTAAACAGGTCACCTTTTCATTTTTAAAAAGTACATAAAAAGCCTTACAGTGAAATTCTAAACCCACCAAAGTCAGGAGCAAAACTCCCACCAGCTTCAGTGGGGATTTCAACCTGTGCTCGCAGAGGTGTATTCCTGAAACACGCAAGGGGCACACCACAAATCCAGATTCACCACTCCTGACAGAAATCTTCTTGAGGGTCTACACCTGTTTCATCGGGATTGGAGGCTTAAGCTGCTTTTTAACCACTAAAAGAGATTCAAAACAAATCCTAGAAAATGGTTGCTCTCAAGTGTAGCTTATCATTCATGTAAAACAATAATTCATTTAAATAAATTTAAAATCACTATTTTCTATACACACATATTAAAACCCAGACTCTGTAAAAACACCAGAATTTGTTTTCAATTATGTACTTCTTTTTCTGCTAAATTTCAATTCTATGGAAAACATTCCCTACAGTTTTTGTGATCAGGGTTTACAGAAATATTCAGGAGAGAATCACCCATCGTATTCATAGCTTTATATTTCTAATTCGCGGTTTACAGGCATTTAAAAACAAAAAGCTAATCCCCACTGTAGTTCTTTTATAACTAGAGTGAAGAGTGGTCAGCAGTACAAATGAATTAGGAAATTATTCCCCTGCTGGGAAAAAATATGGCACTGTTAATATGCAGGAATGGCTCCAAAGTGCTCTGGGTCGGACCCACAAATGTGACTCCAGCCTCCAAATCCCTCTGGGTTAGACCCAAAAATGTGGCTCCAGGATATAAAGCCAAGTTGAAAAATTATAATAATCTGATATATTCCTCTTGCAACAATACTTAAGGGAGATGGATCAAAAGAGTGGAAGCATTGACATTTTTTATTTCAATGTCTTTTGAGTGATCAAAAGACTATTGACATGAACAAACCATCCTGTCAAGTTACAAAGAAAGAACCCCAAAATCTCTTTTAAAAAAGGTGTCTGTTTTTAAACTTGCATCTAAAAAAAATCTGTAAGCCCTGCCTGACACAAACCTGAATGTTTTCTCATTCAAGATTTTGAAAGGCAGACATCCTTTTTTCAAAGGATACTTGTACAGCAAAAGCTTAATATTTTTAAGCAAAATCGAGTAAATCAAAGTTCCTAAAATCAACACCTTCTTTTGTCTTCTTTTTTTCTAACACCTTTGTCTCTTTTCCAATTTCTTGTCCTATTCTTGACAGCAAAAAAATGATGGAAGGAGACAGCAAAGCTACTTAAGGAGGTATTCAGCAATACATTTGACTCAAAGGAATTTTTTCTTTCACTGAACACACTCAGTATCCTGAATTTCAGCCATCTTGCACATTTAGCTTTTCTTGTTGTAAGGCTAAATCTGGATGAAATCAAACCCAAAAAAATCAAATCCTTACATGTGCAGAGGAGAACTACAAATAGAGCCCTTTTGTACCCATGCTATGATTTAAAAAAAAAATCTCTTCTCTGTGGGTACATCTTCCACCATATTTTGGGATCCATAAACTTGTCAAGAAGAAGGATGGCACAGACAGATCCTCACAAGCACATCCCTAACTCGTCTCATCTTCCAGAAGACATGGATGCCCATGTGGGATCTGCAGAGAAATGAACTCCTGCTCCTGGGAAATGCCAGGGAGAGCATCCCACTGCATAACCTGTGCAGGAATTCCCTGATTCCACCTGTATTCTATGGCCAGGTCCACACAGATTCAATGCCTGGTGCCAGAGGCAAAGGGGAAGCTGCTGCTGCATCTTCCAGACCTTTTGGCTGCCATGGATTGCAGACATTCCTGCAACATCCTCTGCAGCATCACTGAAAGGAAAAGCTAAGAGTGTCTTATGTACTTCTGAGGTTGTTCCTGCCTCTTTCATGTAATTCCTTTAGACTATTATCAGTCTTTTTAAACACAGTTGAATTTATTTGATTTTTGCATTTTTTCCCTCTGTTCCTTTAATGAAAGGAATTAATTTATATGCTTTTGAAGAGCTCTCTGCTTTCCCACAATGCAACTGGCTGCTTTTGCCTCAAAATGGGAGAATTCACCAGCCTGAACCTCAGGAATGTGCACAAATACTCAATCTAGAAAAACCAAGTAGGTGCTTGAAACCACAACATGGAAATGCATCTCTTTGAGCAGAAATGCAGAATTTCAATGCCAAACAGTGAATGGCTGCACCTCTTCACCCAACCCTTTTGTGTTTGTATTTCTTGAAGCACATATTTTTGCAAACTACATTATCTATTCCACAGGAGTACATCACTAACCCAGCAATATTGAAATACTGAAAATACACTGGAAATATCTGAACTACAGAGAATTTAGAAACAGGAGGAAGAGTAAATAGGAAGGAAAAGGATGTGGATGCCTTAGCTTTGCAGACCCATTTTGGTTTTGTTGTGCAGACTGCAAATATTGCTCCATTTGATTTCCATCAAAGACAGTATTTTTAACCAACTCCACAGAACTAAAGCAGCAAGTTGTGCCAGGTACTTTATTTTTAAATTCTTCCCCTTGTTTGTCAACAGTGACAATTGATAGCAGACATCTGAAAACTTCCAGCATCCTTGATACTGATTTTGAAGAGATCTTGATACCTGACTATCGAACTTCTACAAAAAGCATTCTCAAAGATTTGGGAGTAAAAGCAAATGCAAGGCACAGCCTTCAACCAATTGAGACCATTGACAAAAGTATGGCCTCTATTAGCAGGCTATTTGTTATTTGCTGCAGAATTCTACACTGATTTATTAAATTGTGACAACTTCAACACAAGCCATGATGCACCTCTATAAATACATAAAGGAAGAAATATTGGGGGGTTCCCCTTGAAGTGAGGCTTTGTGCTTTCATGTTCTCCATAGAAGCTGCTTGTGGTCACATTGAAATTACTGGGGACTTCACACTTCATCCTTCAAGACTTCTGGGTTTGTCTTGCAGCAGTTGCAAGGGCAGCCAGCGTGTCTGTGGGATTCAGCACTGACAAGTGGAGCTGTAGACACCTCATCATCCCCCAAGAATGTCCCCCATAAGTGAAACCAGAAGAAACTCTCCACAGCCTATTCAGCCCCAAACACACGAGTACATGAGCAAGACAGATGCTCCCAACATGAGTAACGACAGAGTTCCTGTTCTGCCAAATGAGCTTTTGTCCTCCCTTATCATTCTAACAAGTCAACCTGGGAAACCATCTGCAAAGCTGAGAACAAGCAGCATTTTTTTTGGTGAAATATGTTAAAAATCACTTCCTCACAGCTTTGCAAGGAACTAGACATATTTATCACAGTGCTTTCCAGGTAGCCCATTTTGGGGATCTACACTTGTGCAGGAGACTTTTCAGGTCACAAAAACAGCCGTAACATCTAAATTTAGGGAAGTTGTCAGACATGGAAGTCTGGAGACTTGTAAACGTCCCTGTTTCCAGGTTTGCAGGAAACTCAGAGTCCCCTGCTTCTCATCCTCATGGAAATTACAAGCACATACATTTCTTTGTGCTGTCTCCAGCACATCTCCACCTGAACATTGCTTGCTTCAACCCAACGAAAAGGTGCTAACAAATACAATTAAATGTTTCCAGACTCCAAAAGCTGTGCAGCACCAGTCCCAGTGAAGTAGTACAGAAAGGTTAAGGAAGATTTTTTGCCTTTAGCATTATTTTTTGCCTTTTTTTTTAGCTGGCTTTCATGGGATACACAATCCATTGTTGGCTGATAAAATTAGAACATCAGAGATAGCCTAACTAGAATGCAATTTATCACTGTAGTATTCCAGTATATAGAATTTCTATTCCTTAAATAAACATATTTCTTTAAAGTGTCAACACAACCAAGAAATCTGATCTCCTAGACAATATTCCAGGCTTGATGTATTTTTATTGCTCCCCAGTAATGAAGTTTTAACTCTTGATATATTCCTGCTATTTAACTGCCATTTCAACAAAACTAAAATGATCCATTTCCGAAGTTGGTTCAGGCAGAGCCCTGACATTGTGCAAAGGAATGTGCCCAGGTGTTCTCCCCAGAAGCTCCCACCATAATGCTTCACTGACAGGGGAGAGGAGCTGCAAGAATAAAGAACATATTTAAATGCATAACACAATCGAGGCCAGCAATTCGTTCTGCACCAGTTGCACATGTAAATAAGGGGCACTGAGTAACTTTTTTTCCTGTATTTGCAGTTTGTGGAGTGAGTGCTGGTCCTTTGTAAAGCTCCCATGTGGTGGGAATGGCACTGCTCTGCCACACTGCAGTGAGTCCCCCTCCCAGGCACTCAGATTTAACCATGATAACTTCTATTCAAAGTTACCACTGCAGAAAGAGATTTGAATGAACAACTTCTATCACATTTATACTTGTCATTTGGGATTAGTTAATCCCACATCAACTCTGTACATAATATATAATTGCATATCAACAATATCAGCCTGGAAATGTGTCTCACTTCTTCCAGCAGTTTCCCAAGTTAAGCATTTCTGTCCTGCTAATGAACCCTTTGTTCCAGTGAATATGATTCTGCCAGGAACTTAATGCATGTAAATGTAATGACATAAGAGCATTACATAACCACTCTCCTACAGGAGTTGATACAGTACAGAATATAATGAAGCCAGACTATAAATGATGCATATACCTGCAAGGGAAAAGGAGCCTTTTTTCATTTAGTGAAGCTCTATAAATAACAACGTGGCAAGGAATGGTTTCAAGTGCTTCAAAATGTTTGGGGAAAGGGATCAATCGATGTGCTGCTGAATTGTTAAATAGAAAGGAAAAAGGCAGCTAAAAGATTAGAAGGGACTTGGACTTTCTAAGAATTTTAAAGCTAAAAGCTGTAATAAAATCTAGGAAAACACCTACATTCACCACCCCATCCTGCATTAGAGAATGTTCTCGCTACTTCTTCCCTCGCATTTTGGAATCAAAGGCATGTGCAGCAGGAATCGGAACATCCAGGAGCAGATTCTGAAGCTGTTCCCTTCAGAACACTTCCCTCGACATCAGCTGGCTCAGTTGACTCACACCAGGCAAATATTACCTTCCACAAGGAAGGAAACAAACAACTCTTGTGGCTTTTCTATGCTCCAAATAGAGGAAACCCAGCAATCTTTACAGAACAATATCTGAATTAAATTCTTCCCTCTTTGTCCTTCTCCCTCTCTCCCTTTCACTGCACAGCTACCTTGAAAAGAGCAAGAAAAGGTAAAGCTGCACCCAGCACTGAGGTGCAGCAACAGCTTGGGAAACAACAACTGTTCCCCAAACAAAAAACCCATTTGTTTGCATTTAGAGAACTGAAAAGAACAACTGTTCACTTACATAAGTCCTGACTTTACCTAAGACGAGGCTGTAATTCCAAGTGCACTTCCTAAAACATTTTGTGCTGGGGTTATTTATGTTATCCTGAGTAAGAAGTGCTCCTCTTGTTGCATGTATAAATAAATTAGTATATAAGCAGACTCTGAAGTGTCTCTATTTTGCATACAACCA
The DNA here is from genome assembly GCF_029582105.1 of Oenanthe melanoleuca. NCBI lineage: Eukaryota > Metazoa > Chordata > Aves > Passeriformes > Muscicapidae > Oenanthe > Oenanthe melanoleuca. The sequence goes on along the minus strand of NC_079336.1, from coordinate 99,818,085 downwards.
CCTCCCTATCTTCCCCCCATCGACTTTGTGTTTGACAGAAGGAATTTCACCTCTGCCCACTCCTTCTCAGGCTGGTATCAGTGAACTCGAGGCAAAGAATCCACAAGTGCTGACTTAAATTGAATTATATTCCAGAAATTCTTTCTGAATTTTGAATTTCTTGTAATTTACTGCAGGAAGATGCAAAATATTTTTCTGAGTATCAGCAAAAAAAATTTATATTAAAGATGCTTCACTTTTTTGCCTTTTTTATTTAGCCAGAATTTAAGCCCAGCATTTGAAATCCTCGAATGTGATGAGCCAAAACTCTGGAAATAAGTTTTGCAGAAAAAGTCCAGCTGCATCACAAATTAAACCAAACTAAAGCAACATTAAGGTGCAATTAAGACCTTCAAAGTGAGGGAGCTCAGACCGAGGGCTCTTACTTTGTGAGAAAGGTGTATTAGCACAATTGTTAGCTTTTTTTTCTCCAAAGTTCTGTTTCTGGAAGTTCTGTTTGGAATACAGAGACAGCACAAACTAATTTGTCACACAAACTGATAAACTTTGCACAGCATTTGAAAAGGAAGGAAAGGAGACAAGTTGCCAAACTCTTGGGATCCATGTATAAATTGGACCTTTCTCATGCATTTTTCATTGCTATGTAACTCTTCCCTCAGTTCAGACTTTGCAATGCACTGCTAAAAAGTGCATTCTAGATTTTCAGATTCACAGCACCGTACATGGCAATTTTAGAGGTGTTTGTATGCAGGTAGGCACCTGCACGTTTTAGGAGCTGCTCACAGGTCCTCACATCGGCACATTTGGGGCACTGGGAACGATCCCTGCGAGTCCATTCACACAACAGATTGAGGGGTTTTCAGAGGAACTCTTTCCAAACTACACACGAGTAAGACACGTTTCATCAGCCCCCAGGGCAGGTTCCACTTGGGCCGCGGGTATTTACATCTCTTTGAGTAATGAATACCAAATCAAACCCCATTTGCACCACAGGCTGAGGTCATGCAGTTCTGATGCTGATAAAATATATAACGTCTGGTATAAGTAATTATTTTGTTGATTTTATACCTTAGCCCATTTTGCTTGTATATACAGTGTTAAAAGCTAATATATTATTCAGTAGCTATAAAGGGCTTTTTTTCTGGTCTTTTCAGTGGTGTTATTGTCTTTCACATCCTGTCAGAGCATTAAGATGTCACAGAACTTTGCAACAATTTACTGCTCAAACCAACGTGCTCTTCACTGATATCATCTCGATGAAGAAGGGTGCTGGCACTACTTTATTAAAATACAAGCTTTAAGAGCCTGCCCAAAATGTGGCTAAAACACCAACTACAGTTAGGGGAGGGACAGAATGATTTGGCACCAAATGATTTGGTACAAAATTTCCAGGTATATTATTTTGGAAGTAAGAATCAGTCAGAAACATATCATAATAAAAATATAGATGTTATATATGTACTATCTATCCCAAAAGAATCGTGTAAAGAAAAGAATAAAAATCACTTGTTATAGGTGGTTTTGGATGTTCTTATTCCAGGGAGAAAACCAGGGGTGCAGCAGCACAGGTTGAGAGGGTTGTGATTGGCAATCCTTGTTTCTTCTCCAACAAAAATAGCAACACCCTAACGCTAGGCCTCCCTTTAAGAAAATGACAAGAATATTCTCTATCCAGTGGAATGTTTGCATCAATCATGTACCTGTGGCTCTCACAGTGAGCTGGACTATTACAAGATTGATGATAAGCTCAGACACAATACTTGACCTAAATACATTATGTAGCAGTGGATGCCTGTTAAGTAGGTCAGCACGGGCTCTTAAAAGTTATGCAAAACTTATTGCTGCCACACAGGCAGCATGTCAGGAGTCGAGAGGGATGAGAATCAATTTTATAGGCTGCAGGAAATCTCTTCTCATCATATGGAAATCGGTTTCACCATATTTAAAGTGTCTTAAATACTGGGATACGCTGCTTGTCACATGTCCTTAGGTCTCCAGGTGAAATCCAAGTGAGGTGGGCAGCCCGTGAGAAGCATGAGGATGATCCGGAGGTTCATGTACATGGCAGGCTCCTCTTTGAAAGTAATTGTTCAAATAAATATTTTCCATTCTTGCAGTCAAACAAATTGTGATTTATGGGATGCATCAGACAAGCCTGTCAAGCTAAGGAAGTCTGTATTTAGTAGTGATTAATCAGAGATAGCTATATTACCCTGCCTGGATCTTGGAAGCTCTTCAGCAGTGTGGTGGAGAGAGATCAAAGTCCAGGGACTTGCTGGGGTGGTCCCCACATGTGAGGGGTTTGGCCACACAGCAGGACACAGATTGCACCTGCCAAAAATAGCTGGGAACTGCTTCCTCATCCCTTTCTACACACTTGGAGCACTAGGTTTTGGGAAAGTTAAGAAAAAAAGGATCCTTTCTGACTGCAAAGCCACTGAGGTCCACTCTGCATTGAGCCATCAGCCTGGATGTTCATGCAGGACTGAGCCTCTGAAGGAGGCAAGTCCAGCCTGATTCAAGTGGCTCGTGTAATGTGACTTGAAAACTTTGCAACCTCTAAACTGATCTGAATTTCTGACTTTACCAACTGGGTACCTTCTACAGCAATTACTAAACAAACCATTAATGCCTCAAGAGACCACACTGGGCCCACCCTCCAAATGTGTGAGAAAAGCCCTGAAATGCAGGATTTTCATGTTTCAAAGTCTTGCCCTGTCACACTGACAGAGTCATTTCCCCTCAGCACAGGAGGAGACATGGCCATGGCATTGTGGTGGCATAGAGCCACGTGGAACCTCCTTCCTACAAAGAAGCCTCTTGAAGATAAGTACACATGAGGAGTGAGGACTTACACATCACTTACTCTGCTTTTCCTCTGCCCACACTCAGCAACTCACTGACAAATGTCAGTAAAAAAAACCCCCAGGCTATTCACTAGTTACAAGAATGTACCAAGGAAAAAAAATCAGTGATAAAAGCAAGTGTTTTTTTGAGGAGAGTGAGGAAATAGGTGTAGAAGTGTGCCTTGGAAAAGCAAGTCTCATGAAGGCTTCCGACCAGCCTCACAGTAATGTGGCTCATGTATGCAAGTTGCATATTTTAGTTAGCATTTAACTCAGAAGCTTTTCCTTTGAGACAAGTGATTATTTTCTTTTCCTGTCTGACCCAGTAAATACTGCAGTGCTCCACGATACTGTATTTGTGCCCTGCAGGCAGCAATGTCCCACCAACTTTCCACCAAATGCTCGTAACACAAGGCAGAATGACACCAAAAAAATGGGGAGTATTATTTTGCATGCTGCAAACAAATACATGCTATTGTGTTTCTTCTTTTATTGTTTTGTTATTTCATCATTATTCACCACAGTTCTTGCCTTCATTTGCAGAGTTTGGGTTTTAATGTAATGGCCATTCAATAAAAATGTTGCTTTTAAGGGTTTGCTTATCATCCCATTTTCTCTTCAACCCTTCAGCAACCATATGGCAAGCAATCAGGTCTGCAATCACTAGGTCCATATTATGTAGAGCATGATTTCAGCATTATGCTATTACCCATCTGTTTCTGTAGAAAAAGACATGAACCCTTGTATAAGAGGTCAGTGGTTTCATTGCACACCGTATTCCAGAAATCCATCTCTGTTCACTTGAGATCACTTTCGTGATTTACTGTAGTCTTTTAAGCAAGGCTCTTTTTTCATTTTTTTTTTCATTCTTTTTTTTTTTTTTTTTTTAAATATAGACAACCAGCACAATTTGTCTGTCTGTTGTATAAAAATATTTGTAACTGTCATTGGATGCACTTATGCTCTCTTAGTTAAAGATGCTCTCCTGAGATGGTGCCATTTTCTTAAACAAGAGACAAAAAAAAAGAGAGTGGAAGGTTCACCTATTTCCATTTGTTTAACAGATTACACCAGGAATAATGATGTTTGCTGTTCAATTAGGAGCTAGAAGGAATTCTCTTTTGCTTTGTTTCTTTGGTTTCAGCAATAGGCAAAGATGTATTTGACTTTCCATAGCAGAGGAATGCACCATAAAAGTACAGACATCATGGAAGTGCCAGTTTTTAATTTGACCTAATCCCTGGATTCTGCCCACAACAAAGACAAATCAAGGGACTTCAACTGCAGCCTATCAAGCTAAGAAAAGGGAAAAAATTAAGATAGAAAAAGGAAAAATTGTCTCATGCCAAGGAACTTAACTGCAGGTCACTGTTAACCACAGCACGTAACCAGACACTTCGGTTCCCTGCTGCCCTATAGCCAAAAAGTCTCTGCCATGATAAAGAAATACAAAAAACATGTCCAAAAATAAATTCAGCATTCTTTAAGTGTCACACTATTCACTGCTTGTACAACATGTTTAGCAGGATAGCTATGCTTGACTAGAGAAACACAATGGAATCCTCTTTAACAGCCTCTTTTAAGTAAACCACAAGCTTGACCTTAAACAAAAATAAATAAAAATTTCTCCATACAAGCCATTCAACAGCACAAAAGTGGTCTTTTAATCCAAATTATTTTGTAACAGCAGATTTGTCAGACACTTCCCAGACTCAGAGCTCATAAAAAAAAATTAAACAAAAAAGTACGTATTCAAATAATTTGAAAACACCAACAGAATAAAGACAAGGCAATAGCAGAGGCTATGGATGTGAAGGAGGGCTCAAAGGCAAAGGTGCTGCAGGGATGTTAAATCCTCAAAGAAGCTTGAGAGAGGAAAGAATGGATGAGACTGCTAAGATGTTCTTGTTGGCTACTACAAACTTCTCAGAAGTTGATTATTTTGTTGAAGGAAGCTAAAACAAAGAAACTAATTTGGTAAAGTTGGACTTTAAATGGAAAGAGAAAGCCATAGAAGGTTCCAAAACATCTGTGGCTCATTATGGGTAGCAGAAGCAATTGAAAAAAATTCATTCCTAAATTTCCTTTGCAGAAGCAAGGCCTTGGGGATAAAACTCAGGCTGCACTGTGGGAGGAAACATTGCATCCTCACCAAGGAGAGTCTCTGGACAATGCTGGGGTACAAAAAGTGACCCAAATCTGTGCATTGGCTTCTTCTCACTTCCAGAGATTAACAGAAGTGGAATAAATCTGCAGAACAGCTCTTGGCCAACATCCTGAAGCAGCCTGGATGTGGCAGGCTCATGGAAGCTTGATCCACTAATGGGAGAATTAGGCTTTTCTAATGTATGCTTAAGTATCAAATGCTGAGAGTCATTTCAATAATAAAATCATTAAAGAAATGATACGTGGACATATTAGGTCAATTAGGTAGACACAGGCAGGCAGATTAGATGGGATGACCACAAAGAATAAAGCAAATATGAAATAGAGAAAAGTAAAGGGCAGAAAATTGAATCTAAAAGAATATTATAGATATATGAACTTGGCAAATAACTGGAGTGATTCCCCTGAAGAAAGAAATATTAAGCTGGTCAAATAAAAGCTGGTAACTCACTTTTCCCTTTTACTTTAATCTCTGACTTTATATGGTGTAAACACTACAAAAATTAGGGAAAACCAAGTGTTCAGAATGTAGCTATGGAAATTACAGGCTGACAACCATCAATTACAGAATAAATGCTGTTCAAAAGCAGATGTAATAATAGCTGGCAAGAAACATTAATACAGTTTGACCTACAGTTTTATTTACTTCTTTCAGGCAACCTGAATGTCATGGTGCTTACATAAACAATGCTTAATGCTTTGAACTTCAATAAAACACAGCAAGAGTTAATTAAAATGATACAATCAAGGCATATCTCTTTCGATATAATAGACAGAACAATAAAGGGAGACTGTTTATTATAGATTCTAATAATTATTCACAAAAAGTATACAGTGAAAGACTAAGCTTTAATTTTCAAGATAACTTCTTGAGCTGAAAAATCTCCTTGCTTTGATGTGTGCTAGCTGCTGAAATTCACGCATTTGGGAGCAGAGGCTTTGGCAAACAAACCCTTAATACACACGGATGAAAAGCTATTTTCAATAACATTAATGTTTAACGCAAACTGCTAAAAGCAAGAAAATTCAAAGTTAAGGCTGACAACTCCATTTTTAGCTTAGAGATCAGAGTTTAAAAAGCTCCAGCATCTTCTGCCTCTCAGAACTGTTGTAAGATTGCATTCAGAATATCTCAGCTTTTGTTTCATTTTCCATTCTCTGATTCTTTCCATTAACATGCAGACTTGGAGGGTTTTGTTCTGTTTTAGTTTGTTGTTGTTTTGATGGGATTGCCTTTGTTCCTTTCATCACCCCAAAGCCATCAACAGAAGGAACAGAAGTAGCTCCTGCTATGAAACCTCCTGTTGTAAGTTATCCATCCACCTTTCCAACAGCAGCCACTGTCACCTCAACTCCCTCTTCAGCAAGGTGGGAGTCAGGAAATTCAAGAATTTCTGACAATCCAAAGTGTTGAGAGGTACAGAGCATCTCCAGGAATGTTCTCCCTTATGGAGCCAGGTTCATGTCCAGCTTAATCAAACCCAAATCCCACATCTGCTTGTCAACAAAGGTGGCCAAGCTATGGAAATTGTATTCTAAGTTTAAAAGTTTGATCTTGTCCATTTTTGGTCGGGGTGTTATTTTGCTGTTTTTTTTCCTTGGGAGTAGGAGGTATTATCTTTGACTGAATTCATCTGAAACAAACAAAGCTGCCTTCATCAGCTAAGAAATATTGGATCTACAACCTCCTGTCTCCCATTTGCCCTTTTCTTTGTCTTCAGTGTCACATTTCTCTGACATGAGGAAAGAGAGAAAAAAGAATAAGCCCAAGCATTTATTTTAATTTCTTCTTTTCCTGTTCTTTTAGATATCAAAAGAGTTAGAATCTAAAATTCTTATTCAAACTAAATTCCTAAAAATACTGAAGACCTGCTTCTAATTAAAAATATGATTTGAATAAAACTAGAGTGTGAGCTGATTAGTCTGCCTTGGATGTTTTCTCACAAATTCCTTTTTCTAAACTGGTGCCACATTGCTGTGCCCTCTGTGCCAGATGAAGCCCTGGCTGCACACAAGGCTCCTTTCACAGGTCTGACTTCTCCTCTGAGCAGCAGCTGTGCTGCTGCTCTTCCAGTGATCAGTGTCACAATACCTGGAGAGCTTTTACTGTCCTGGTTTTTCAGAATCTTTACTTAAAAAAAAAAAAAAAAAAAAAAAAAAAAAAAAATCTAGATTCTTCACATCAAAAGTGAGTTTTCAGCCTCCACAATCCCAGAGAAAGACTTGCAACTGTAACCTTAACCCAATCTTTAGGTTTGGCCAACAGAAAGCAAATGAAAACCCAATGATAGTTTATTTAATGATTATGGCTGGTTTAACCCATGAGATTGATGGGAGTTTCCTGAATGGAATGTCCTTTTGGCCAGGTCAGCTGTCCCAGCCACGCTGCCTCATGGCTCCCTCACTGCCAGAGCACAGGGAACTCAGCAGTCCTTGATTTAGGGGGAGCTCAGCAACAACTAAAACATCCCTGTGCTATCAGTGTCATCTCATCCTAAATCCAAACCACAGCTACTGGGATAAAAATTAACTCCGTCCCAGACAAAAACAGGATGAAAGACAAAACTTACTTTACTTTATCAAATCGGACTGAACTTGCCAAGAGTTCTAAAAGCAGTGGGAAATGCTCCTTGTTAAGGAGACACAGCCCATTGCTGGTCCCACTGAGCCCAGAAATCAGCAGAATGTTGTCCCTGGGGTACCTCCCAAAACACTGGGACCTGCAGCCCTGCTGGGTGTAAATCACAGCCCACCCACTGCCACCTTCAGCAGCAAGTCCCACACCAGCCCTTTCTGTTCCTGGTTTTAAGGCAGAGGTAACAACATTCAGGACAGATCTGTATCCATGGCATGCACCTTAAAATAACTGCAGCATTACAGCTAATCCTTTCTTAATTATTGGTTTTTAAAGGGGACAAATCTTCTGGTGTATATTCATAAGTGCAGAACATGGCAGGGGAGTTGATGTGCAAAGACATGACTGGGTGTTATTCCCTACAAAAACAATTATCTGCTGGCTAATTGGGATCACTACACTGGTGTAAGTGCTGGAAATAGTTCCAATCAATTGTTATAATAATGTACCAACTCATGGAGAATTTAAAGAAAAAAAATGAAATTCCAGGATGTGAAAAATTACTGAATTACAGTGCAATCTTTAGTGTTTTAATTGAGCAGTTTTCTCAGAATATGGGGGAATGACTCATGCAGCTCCCCACCTCCACAAGCAATTTTTGCCAACCCATCTGCCACCCCAAATGTTTCGTCCAAAGCAACCCCATCGGTGGACTTCTGCTCCCTCTGCTGGATCTGCAAAAATAGGGATTAATAGACCTAAATCTGCTTCCTTGGGAGGCAAGGGCAAGACTTCCACTGGTTTCACCAGGAGAAGCTCTCTGCCCTAGCACTGCCTCCAAAGCGTTGCTGACATTACTGATAACACTGACTTGCAAATAACTAGCCCACAAACAGCTGTAATACTTTTGAATAAAATTACTTTTAAACAAAACCTCCTAAAACCATGGGGGAATATCAGTGAAAAACAAAAATTACTTAAGTGATTACAATTTTTATCGATGTTCTCTGAACAGAGGTGCAGTTGAAAGGGAATGCCAACACCCATTTAAGTTTTCAGTGTTTCTTTCAACCTTTCCCAGTTGTTTCCTCCTAGCCCATGACCCTGCTGCAACAGAGTGATGGCTCATTGCCACATGTGATGGGAGACAAAGAAAACATTCTCACAATGGACAATTAAGTTTTGCTTCTGCATCCCAAGTCAGAAATAAATAAATACTGAATTCCATTAAAACCTCTGTTCACAGGACTTTTCTTGTAGTCTCCACTATAGATGCTTTTTGTGTCTGACTGCTTAAAAATCACAAGTGTTGAACTGTTTTAGTGACTCTGATCCTCCCACATCAGTACACTGATCTGGTGATAAAATGTAAAGGGCTTGTGGTATTTGCATTTTCACTCAGTTTAGTCACAGATCACAAAATAAATTAGTAAATTGAGCTACGAGGCTTCCAATTTGCAGCAACCAAGCCTTCTAAATAATCATCTATGCTTAAATACACAAAGCCCTTCAAATGTAATAATTTCTTTGTCAACTAAAACAAAAATTCCATCCCCCCAAATGCTTCCACACAATGAATTCTGCAAAGAAATCAGCCAAATCGAAGTGCAACATTTCTCCTTAAACTCCAGATAATTACAAACATCCAGTGAACTGAAATGCTAAAATCACCCATGACATTCCTCCTGAGCTGTCAAACACTGTTGCTCCAGTTTCATAAAAGAGAATTGAGAGCTGTTTTCTTGTAGAAAAGATCAGAAATCCTGCCACGGTACAGGTGCCTGTATGACAAACACGAGCATCACCAATGCCAGCAATTAGCATCATTACTGGCAGCATCTGAAAAGCAGCCAAATTCATGGAGACTGAACAAATCTCCCACTGCTCGGGTCCATCCTTGCAGGTCAGGGCTAAAGCACATCCATGACCCTTGCAGGGGAAGCTGCCGTGCTCCTGTCACACCATTTCACTCACTTCCACAACTGGCTCTGAAAAATTCTGTCTCACTCAAAATATGGGGACTTGACACATGAAATGCCAGGTCTGTTTAACAGAAATTATTTTGTTAGATATGTGCAGGAGAACTGTTTCAGCACCACACAACTGTGGTTGTGTCAGAACTAGGTCACTCAGATGCTTAAGTTGTTATTGATGTGGCCCTGAATTGCCTCCTCCTGTAATTTTAGATTTTACACTCAAACCTTTTTTGTATAAACACGAGTGTAAATCGACACAAGTTCCAGGCAGGTTCTGTGATGTCTCACTTGGAATTTGCAGTGTGTTAGGACAAATGTTACAGTTTTCCTTGACCTTTATTAAAAATATTTAAATGTTTAAAATGTGAGTCCTTTCATTCATATGCTAATGACTGTAAACACTGCTTCAGCCAACACATTACAAAAATCTAAATAGATTTCACCAGGACTTTACATCTTCTTAGTAAATTAGGTATAACAGTTAGTAGGTGGATGTGCTGAAGGCATTTGAAAGTTGCCAGTCAGCTATGCAATAATAAAGGGACTATAGAGTCCTAAAAAGAAAAAGAAAAAAAAAAAATACAAATGTGCCATGGGAGTCTAAAAATTTTTTTAAAAATAAAAATTAAAAAAATCACAGGAACTCCATATTCTGCTGGATACAGAAATCCTTTGGTGGGGATATATTTCCTGCATGTATCAGAGAAATATTAAAGAGGAAAAAGTGTGAGGTTTCAGCTTTCAAGGCTTTGTGTCTGTGTGTGTGATTTGTCCCTTGTCACTGCTGAAGGGGTGCAGGCACACGCTGGATCCATCCCTGCACATTCCTGCCTGATGCTAATCTCTCTCCACTCTGATATTTCCCAACAATAGTGGTCATCTAAATGCTGCTAATCCTTTTAGCACGCACTAATAATTATGCATTAGCCAAATAATATTAAAGCTTTTTTTCAAATAATTACATATATAATGGATGTGTCTTTAAAAAGTTGTTTACAGCTAATTAACCAATGAATAATTGGTTTCTCTTCCTGAAGCAGGAGAAAGCTTGTCTTGGAGTCACAGTTAAAAATGCTTTCTCTCTCCCTTCTTTAAAACAGTTTTACAGATGTTGTTAGCAATTAAAACTGTTAAAATGCTATTAAACCAAAATTTCTTTATTAAAGGGATTACTCAACCCAGCTGAATTGTTTTTTAAAGTACTGGATCATTTCAAATAATTTCCAATTTGGATGATCAGTGAATGGTCTGAACACACCAAGACCCTGTTCTGAACAGTTCAGATCCTTTAGTACCACAACACAGGCTGCTTGTTGCTATACGACTGGTTTAATTGTGGGCTGTAATAAAGGTCATAATTAATATCCCAACACAGACACTAACAAACAATTTTAAATTGCCAGCATAATCAAATGATGCAAACATCTATGAGCTACAAAAGTTCATTGCCGCAACTGACAATTTCTTAATTGTATTCAGTCATTCATGGAAATTTTATTAACATCGAACTGATGTATCCTGCCCTTACTCTGTCACAACACCAGGGATCTAATTTCATTATTTTCCACAAGATTTGCTTGACTACTGCCATGATTCTAATATTGCTTTAGTCCAGATGTTTATGCTATTTAAATTAGGAAGAAAAGGCTTTTGGGTAAACACAATTAAAGAAGTTTTTTCTTTTTTTTTTCTTTTTATATTTCCAAATTTAGTTTAACAATCTTCTTTTAATTAATGAATATAGCTGCAAAGTAGATGGGTTTTTCCCCCTCATTTTTTATGCTCATTCCCCACTGTGTGCAACATACATCGAGTGTATGGCTCCAGCTATTTCTAAATATAACAACCTTTTAATTTTTCACTTACATTTGAGTGCTCATTAAAGTGAAAGATAGCAGGGCATGACAACTGCACTTTTCCTCCTTTTACTCTTAAATCACCCCCAAATATGTTTTGAGCATAACAGAAACAGTTTAAATCTTTCTCCCTCCTCCCATGGTGTTACCCCCCTGAAGTGGATCTATGACTGAAGGATAACCCGTATTTCTGGTGCCTTAAGTGTTCAAAATTATTGCACAGCACCAGCTCTGTGTGACAGCAGAGGAATCTGCAGGGCTGGAACACCAGCATCCAAAGGATTTTGTTTCTGCTTCTTGATAAGACTTGAATACATTCATTTTCTTCTCCTGTTGGACAATAGCATTTCATTCATATCAAATCTCTTTGCTAGGAAACAATGCTCTGATGGCTAAAGTAGGATTCCTCTCCTTTTGTCTGTCTTAAAGCATGAATTTTTGCATGAAAGAGCTAATAAACATATGCAGGTTTGTTTGGGTTTTTTAATGAGGCATAGCATTATTTTAGTGAGGTCAAAAAATACCCAAATAGTGAGCACACACTTTTACAGCACAGCTTTACACCAGAGCTCTACACCAGCCTTACACACTGGAAGATTATTCCTAAGTGCAAAACTTGATAACTTCACTGTGCAGAACACAGGCTTTCAAAAATAATAGTCATAGTCTTTCCAAAAACTGTCTTGAGACAGTATTTTTTGAGGGATCTGAGCAAGAATTTTCAAACCAGCATTTTGTCAACATTTGTAAAAAGCCTGAATAATGTGTGTGATTTGAGCCGACTGAAGATTCACACCGCGCTGTGCCAGACACTCATCAGATGCACTGAAAACTTCCTGCTGTAATTAGTTAGCAACTGCCTTTGTAATTCAGCAGCACAAAGATATTTATAAATACCCTCAGTATTTGCTGTCCTTACAGAAAGGGGTATTTATTCTGTGTGCAGAAGAAGTCACTGCCACCTTTCCACTCTGCAAATCCCTCCCCTCCCCAAAACTGTGGGTGAAGGGTGCCACAACCCGACTGAGCTACGCTATTATTCTTTTTGTGTATCCCACAAACGCCACTCTCAGCCCATCACCCACCAAATGCCCACGTGCAGAAGCATTTGGGAAGCCAAAAGTCCGACTGGGCTCTTGTTGGGGCTGTTTTGTTTGGCTGGAGGAGGGCAGGGAGCTCTCCGAGCCCCCCGGGAGCCCGGCAGTGCCGCAGTGCTGCCAGCGGGGCGAGCTGCCCACGCTGATGCTGCTCCACGCTTTTCCCTGCTATTCCTTCGTATGGGACCGGGAATAAAATCCAGTGGGACTTGCACAGGCGGAGAACACACTGAAAAACTTTATTAAAAAAAAAAGATTGTCTTTACGTTTATGGAGTGTAACACACTCACTGGAAAACGATCAGAACAGTTCATGTGTACAATTCATTTGGATTTTCTGTAAAACACCTCCAAACCTCGGTGCTATACCTTTAAGTGTTGCTCTAGTTCCATCATGTGCTGATATGGAGATCTGTGTTTGGCAATCTTTCCAAGTATTCCATGTCAATTTTACAAAAACTAAAAATATTGTTGAAAAAATATTATCCCAAGAACATACGTAAAATTATAAATATTCAGCACATCAAGCTTTTGATATACTTTGGTGCACATGAACTGAGTAGCTGTCAAAATTACAACAGGCAACTCAAGTAATTATGCAGATTTATGCAAAACATTAACAAGAAGAATTAAATGCACAAATGAGGTGGCTACACTTGAATTGTTAAGATTATGAATAATTACCATGAATCTTTTTGCTCTTAATATAACTTGTTTTTGATAAACAAAGCCTTAATTATCAGAATACTTTTGAGAATTTTGGTGACCTTCATTAATCTTACAAAACAAGTCTCTTGTGTTCTGCATTGTAAAAGGCACATGCTTAGAATAAGTACACAAACCATGGGAAAAGCATATGTTAATGGCTACTACAAACCAGTGAATGATACCTCAGGTTGGAAGTAGACGGCATTCTGCACACGTAGGTGAAATAATATTGAGTATTTGGAAGCACTCTGGGCTGAATAACATCTGACAAAGGCTGCTATATGAGAAATTATTCCATTTTGCAAAACAACAGGTTATTTTAAGAAAAGAAGTGAAATATCAGCCTACTAATTTCTCATCTCGGAGATACGGGAGGTGCAATAAATCATTTAGCAGAGCACCCCAAACATCCCCGCCCCCAGCCCGCAGCCCGGATTCCTCATTCCAAGGCTCGGCATTCCCGAGGTGAACGCTGCCGTGTTTTCCGCGCTCGCATCCAGCTGCCAGGCAGGACAGCGGGAGCGCCTCTCCCTCTGCTTTGCCACTAATTTCCACACTGCCCTCTCCCTTCCCCAGCAACAGTGGGACCTCTCCATGTCCCCTCAGTTAATTTCAGAATTAATTTGCAACGCTGTCAGCGGCAGCGTAACAATCCGCGGCTCAACAGTTGCGGTTCCTCATAGCACTGTCAGACTCCCAGCTGCCACCGTGGCAGCCGCTTCGCCCAGGCCCAGCCACTCTGCCTTGGGACCAGGAGTAAAGGAGAACTTTGGAAGCATTAAGTCTTTAATGCCAGCCACACTCTGCCTTCCCTAGAGAGCAAGCTGTCAGATCAATGGCGGGTTTGTCATAAAATCTCTCCCAGGGACTTGAATTTGTTTTGACAAATGTCAAATAGCTTTGATGCATAAAAATTAACTTAAGGAGGTCATAATTAGACAAAACCCAAACTTGCGTTTTGCTGGTACTTGCATCACTTTATGTCCTTGCATAACAAGACTAAAGCAAACACTACTTGGACAGCTGAACCCCTAGACAGCAGGAGCCCAGAAGTCCCCAAATCCCATTGTCCATGAGGAAGGGCACGGCCTTGGCTGCATTTCCAAGAAGGTTTGCCCAGCTTGTCTTGTGTAGCACCATCACTATCCCAGTCCCGGCTCCAGTGGGGAAGAAACCCCTCTCACAGGGACACCACTCCTCCTCCCCACACTGTGTAGCCACGCTGGCCACAAACTCTCCTGCCCACGAGCTCAGAGCTCCCCTCAAGCACATGCCCAGGCACGAGCCCATGGTTTGCTGCCTTTTCCCCAATCACTGCTCCCCTCTCCCCGTGTCAGGCAGTGCTGCAGCTCCCTGCTCAGCCCCTCTGAGAATTTCGGTCAGGAAATATGTCACTAGAAATGTTTCACTTGCTTAGCAGTCATTGGAAGAAGAGGTTTTCAACAAAATAAAGCAGGAGGGTCAGGAAGAGACCCATGAGAAATTCAGATTTAAGATCCCACAGTAACAGGCTCATTGATGGGAGTATCTGGTCACAAAGCAGACACCATGTGCTTCCCAACCCCTTCCCTCTCCTCTCAGTGCTTCTCTTCCTTGGAGAGGTCACTTTTGTTGCTGTAAGGGTAGATTTGCTTTTAGATCCACTCAATCCTTGGCTCCTTTCATAAAAACACTGACTAGAATATCAATTCCCAGGACTTTTTTCTCCTGGAAAAACTGATATTCAACAAGTAGGTATTGCATGAAGGTCTCCAAATTATTTCACATGAGCCAACACACAGGAATTGCTTTCCATTCACAAATATCACTTCTGCCTTTAGAACAAGATAAGAGGTGCATGTTCTCCTGATGTCCCTACAGTGAATTCCTGAACTTCCAAGAGGTTTCCATCACTTCCTTAGAATACAGCAAACATTTCACTGTTCTTGCCCTATGGGGTAAATATTTTAGGTAGCATAGTAAGGAACTCTGGAATTCTAGCTGAACTACATAAATAAATAAGCAGTGAGACTTTTTCCAATCTATTTTGTTTGCTTTGTGAGCTGCTGGTGAGCTTGAAAGTTTCAATCATTCAAAATCATTGAAATCAACACTAGTGAATCAACACTAACCTTCCTCAGCAGAGGAAAATCCTGATGTCCAGTGATGTCAACAGTGAACTCCAGCTGGGATTAGAGTCACAGTTCTCCTGCCTAAGTCACTGCCTTCCACAGAGCCACCAAGAGAATCCCAGTTTATGAGAGGAAGATGAGAGAGATGGGCAGAGCTCAAACGCAGATGAAAATGATAAAATAGGTGGATTCATTGTACTACAAAGGAAAAAGCAGGCAGTTTAAACTCCATGCCTTAACACAGTCATAGGAATCACAGAACAGCTACCTGGTGGTGACAAGTTTCTTTCCAAGAGCTGCTCAAAGCAAACACACACTGCTGGCCTCAGACCTTAAATGGACTATTCCCATATAGCTCCGATTTTATAGTCATGCAAAAATAAAAAATATTGGAAAAGAGGAGCCTTCCCATGAAAATTCTCACAGAATCTTAATGGTAGCAGCACTACTGGGAGCTGCAATAATAATAATATTCTTCCTGCTACTTGTGTCTATTTTCTTTTGATACCGTACTAGCAGCAGTCATTTCCTAGATAATGAGCCTGTTGTGGAGAAGGGCTAATTTAGAAAATCAGAATGGGGTTACCACCAGCAGACATTGTTTTCTTAATAAATGATCATTTTATTTTGAATAAATGTGAAGTTATACCCTGTCAAGATGCTCTCACTTTACATGAGATTTCTCAGTATCCAAAAGGTTAGTGCAACATTTCTCCTTAAACAGCCAGTGTTGACACAATTTTTCCTAGTCCCTTATGTAAAAGCATGAGAAGAAAAGTACTTTACTAAGGAGATAACATTTGTTTAGAGACACAAGAAATTACTAAGTAGCTACCAGCACCTTTGTTCCCACTGGAGTTTGAGCATGATGACCATAAAACAGCACATGGCACTTTAAGGGAACAAAAACTCACATAGAGAATGACCATGCAATAACAATCAAAGTTGACTGGTTGAGGATTTTAATCTACACCAGGAGAGAATTTACAGCCTGATTTATACTGGATTAATCTGGCTGGACTGCACCAAGCTTGCACCAGAGACCTGACTTAGGCTGTTGAGCCAAATATTGATGGAAAATGTTGTATTACCTAAATCAAACTCCCAGGGCTGCTCATACTCGAGTACAGACCATCCACTACAACAGAAAATTCCTGAAATAATTCAAGTGTAAGGCCAGCAACATCCACCAGCAGGAGATGAAAGGAACAAGCCATTCCTTAGATTTGTGGGGATAGCTTCATCAGGGATACAGGGATATGATCTGCAGGCTGTGTGGATTTCAAAGCAGCAAGTTTAGCATAAGCTGGAGGGATCCAGAACTGCAGCAACAGCTGCGATGCTCATCGAGCTCCGTAACAAGCTTTGCAAATCGTTTGCTGTTGGCACCTGGCTCTATCATTAAGAACAAAAACCCACAGCAAACAAGAAAAAAAAAAAAAAAAAAAAAAGAAGAAATAATGACAGATTCTCTCTGGGGGAAAAAAAAAAAAAAAAAAAAAAAACCAAAAAAAAAAAAAAAAAAAACAACAAAAAATAAAATTAAAAAAAAAAAAAAAAACCAACATGATAAAAAAACCACCAAGCAAGCAAAAGTTTGACTCATTCTCATCTCCTAAGATTTCTAGACAACTTAATCTTCTTTAAACTGATCCTTTTCTTGAACAAAATGTTTTTATCCCAGGAAGCTCATAGATGCCTGCTTTGGATAGATCAGTTCTACTTTGGACCTAACAGACAAGTGAAACCCTGAGATGCCACCACATTTCTTATCAATGTTGTCTTAAGCGTGGCCATTTTAGCATTCAGTGAACCCCAAGGGCAGCAGTGCAAGCCAGCAAAGAGCTTTTGTCTCCAGGTAAGCATCCCATAATGCAGACAGGTGTTTCAAACACAAATAAAACAGATTTAGCCTTATCCAGCATCCAGCCAGGGACCAGTTCTGAGGCCAGTGAACAGAAACCTGTCAGACAATCACAATTGGCCTTCCCCCTTTTAAAGTGGAAGTAAGTTTGGAGAGTAAGGTGAGCTCAGGATAAAGGTGCAAAAATGGAGCCTGCTATCCTAAATTCAACAGGAATGTCACAGTGAACTGAAAGAAGTATCCTGTCAGATACTGGAACATGGAAAAAGTGTCTCCCATCATCAAACCTTTCCAAAAATACAAATGTATTAAATTCGGAGAAAACCAAAATGTCAAGGGCAACTTAGCCTTCAAGTTCCCTTTAAAGCCCTTCATCAAATCCTAAAGCCCCCAGCAAGTGGACTAAACACTCTCCTTTCCTTTGGCAGATGCATAATTGAGGTTTGCTCTTAAGAGAAGGTGAAAATAAACAAACATTATTAGAGGGAATTCATTCCCAGAGAGCTTTCACAGCTGAACATTTATCAGTGTATGGAAGATGTTACATAGAGAGCTCTTTAATCAAAATCCTCTTGATCACCAACACAATTTTTCACCCCTCTGAGCACTTCTCTCCAGACCTCTTTGGTTATTCTTTCAACTTTTTGAGCATTAGTCTTTTGGTCCTGGTGCAAGACAGAACAGTGACAGGGATTTCATAGAGATTCATGCCAGGTTTTGCTCCCACTCCAGGTATAGAAATACTGAGATAAACTGAAAAACTGATGTCCTTTGGGTCAAAATAGAACAAATTCACTACTGTAAAGACATTACCAAAAAGAATAGTCCTCTAGAATAGCTCTAGTTTGCAAACATGCAGAGTTCTCTATAACGCCTAAGGATTTGTGAATCTTTCCTTTTCCTCACTGCTGCTGGGTGAACACACACACGTGCAGTTACCCACAGTAATACACACACTAATTGCTGCTTGCTAATGCCTGTACTTATTTAATCTAGTCAGACATTTTGGGTTAGGGCAGCACAGAAATCCCACTTCTGACATTAAAAAGAGATTAAAATATAAAGTGTTGGTTTTCCAAGCCAGTGACAACAATGATTTAAACGTCTAATCCCATTAATTACCACCAACACTGAGGGTTTAGCAGTGCTGTTGCACTGAAGTGTCAGACAAACAAACAGGAAGGGTGTCTATCCTGTGCATTCACACAATGCACACTTCTGCTTCTAGAGCAAGGGAAACTCTCTGAAAAGCTCTGAAAATGATCCTTAAAAAACTAAAAATCTGTGTTTGGCTCTGGGTGCATCTGTCTCTATCAAAAGCTGGGTGTGTACATAAACAGCACATTGCTGAACATTCAGAAAGTTTTAAGGAGCAGCATCAGCTTCTGTCTCAGACATTTGTGTATCATGAAACACAAAATCTCACTCTTCTGCACCTTTAACCTTTATTTGAGGCTGAGCAGTAATTTCAAAATCTCAATCTTCTTAATTGCAGTGAATTAAAGTAACTCATTCACTGCAAAAATTTTTTAGCAATTCTCTTTAAAACTTCCTAGTTATGTCCAGCATGAGTTTAGGTAATTTCAGCTTCCAGTCCTTCGGCTCTCGCTACACTTTTGTCTTCTACATGAATCCACCACATTAAAAAAAGCACTAAAACTCAAGAAAATGATTCTTTATCAGAATGCCATCGGATCTGTATCAAAATGTCATCACATGCAGATAATGCTGCAACACACTGAGGTTCTTTGGGCACAGCAAGAGTTTTCAAGAAAACAAAAATCCTACAAGTGGAACAAGCTTGATGAGAAACAAAATTATTTCCATTCCCTGGGACTCATCCCTGTTTTAGAGGGAATATCCAGTACAGATATTTTTTATATTAAATATATATAAAGAGAGCTGCTTTAAGCCTTGCACCCCATATTCTGTGCACGATCATGTCCTGCTTGGTTTGGAGAACTACTTGAATGCAGGAAAACGTGCATTTAAAGAGGTTTAAAAACATGATTGTTAAAAAGCACTCGGCCAAAGAGGAGACCAGACAAGAGCCAGAGCTTTATGCTGGTAAAAGTGGCACCTACAGGGCACCCATTCCAGCTAAAATACAGCAGCTGGGCTCAGTATTCCCAGGGTGTCCTCCTGCAGGAGGACTCAGTGCATGCCCCAGACTGGGGAGAACATTTCCAGTTTTCCTTTGAAAAGCAGTTTGAGGACACAGAGCTCTGGAGAGCCTTTGCAGCACCAGTCTCTCCTGGAAGCTGGCACCTCTCTGACAGGCAGAAGGGGGGTGTGAAACGGTGCCTAATTCAGCAAACTCACACTGCACCAGGGGGTGTTGGCCACGCCACGCAAAAGATGCAGAAAAGTTCTTGTGTTTATTCATCTACAAAGATCCAATAGCTTCTGCTTAAGACAGAACTTTTTTTCCCCCTGCCATGGCTTTCTCCCACACTTCTGGATCCATGGATGCACGCCACGTAAGGACACAATTCCCAGTACCATAAATACTCCGTATTAAGAAACTGATGGAAGTTTGAGCATTGGAAGTTCTAAGTGCAAGAAAATATGTACTAGCAAACTCAGAAATAGGAGAGAACCTTGAAACACATCATTCCACTTAATATCCTTTTTTTGAAAGCACAAAATACACCACATGCAAATGTAAAGAAATCACAGTGACAGTGTACAATCCCTGAGTCCTACACTCGCTTTGTTTTCAAATTTAACAGTTAATTTTTTCCATCAGTCATTTGAGCAGATGATAAGTGGGAAGGGATTTTAGTCATAAAAACTATCATTTGTAAAGGCCTCATTTAAATATGCCTTAATTAGCATTTTCATAACTGAGTTATCAGGTTTCCATTAAACTCTGAAATTCTCACTTCTGTTCCCACTGGACAGATGTCCACATTGCAAAAATAAAAACTGTACAAAATCTTACAACACTATAGTTGGCAGTAGCTGGAAAACAGTCTGGGAAGAGAGAATGAACGGGAAGAGCCAATCTTTCACCACCGTTTTCTGCACTGAATCCAACCATTGAGACAGTGTGAGAAAGTTGGTACTATCGGTAAATTGAAAGTTTCTTGAGCGAGCAAAAGACAGGACTCCCGTCCTTTTGGCAAGTCAAGCTGATATCTTCAATTTGTACTGTGCTGGAGAAAAGGAAATAAACAGAAACTCAGGAAAGTTACAGAGTTTCTCCAACTTTTCTCGCTGCAGATGATATCACATCTAAGAAATGAAGATGACATTCCTGGGCAGTCTTGGAATGATCCAGATCTGGCACGCTTTGCGGAACTGCTCTTTCCCAAGACAGAAAAGTACTGAACTTTTTCCTTCACTGGAACTACAATGTTTAGAAAAAAATCCAAATCCATGAAATTCAAACCCTTTCTAGTCCAAAATTCAAAAGGAACAATCTGCAGTCAAGCTAAAAAGCAAAAGCCTAAATACATGTAACACTTAAAAATTATATAAACAACCTTTTTCTTCTTTTGAGCTCCAGTACAGAGAATATTCAGCTATAATCATTGCTTTGGAAAATGCATGATTTATACCGCACAAAATACTTTGAAAAATCAAAAAGCCCTGAAAATACATTTTCTCCACTCAACAAATAAGAAATATCAGGCTCAATCAGGACATTGCAGCATTATTTGCAGCAATCATGATAAGTCAATTTTGGCTTAAACCATGATTGTTATAAACACTCACAAAACATATTATTTCCCAGATGGCAATCTTAGTCAAGAAAATACATCAAACTTCTGTTTCATTATTATGAAATAAGGATGCACTTGTCACTGGGATAACACCCAGTAGTTAAACAAAGCCTTCTCTGCAAGTCAACACTATGGTTTGTGTTCTGAGACCTCTTTTTCCAAGGCCAAGCCTTGAAGAGAAATGCCTCAGTTTCCCTGTTAAGCTGAACCTTTCAGGTTCTGGCCCATTCTCTCCCATTCTCCACACCACTCAGGATTTTCCACATCTGGATCTGCTCCTGGGTCAAGGGTCTCATCAGATCCTCTGGACATACCAGCCCTGCAGACCATACAGAGGAAGCTTACCAGATCAAACACCAGTAAAGTGGTCTCTTTAACATCCAGGGGGAACTGAACATTCTCCAGAAGTGACTTTAGAGATTCAAAAGGAGGAAATGGCAGCTGTTGATTTGGATTTGACTCCCAGCTGTAGATTTGGGACCTGACTCGAAGCTAGCATGGGGCTGCTGAGGCTTTAATGGAAATGCAATGTTGCCTTCAGCCATAACAGTATAGAAGAGTGCAAAGACACTATAGGCTGAATTAATTACATACACTGAGGTATATACAGACATATTTATGGGTTGGTTACAGCACAGGAAACGCTGCCTGCCTGCAAAATGTCCTGGCTGCTAATGCTGACTCTGCCATTGATTTGCTCTGTGACCTGAGGCAATTCACTAATTCCAAAATCTCCCACCTTAGGCACCTTATTCATATTTAAACCCTTAAACAGTGACCTGATTTCCAAGGTGTTGAACATGCACCACCTCCACTGAAGTTACAGGTAACTCTACACATATTAATACAAGAAGACAAATTTTGTTAATTTTGGAAAAATTCAGCCATGGCCACTCTTGTCTGAACCAACAATGTTCCCCACAAATCCAGTGTATTAGTGTTCAGAAGAGAAAAACTCCTGTCAAGGAATGATGCAAGATAAAAGACAAAGGATCTGCACTTCTTGGAACAGAATCCATACATGTGTGCATATAAATACACACATATGTGCACACAACTGTACCTATATAGGAAGATTTTGAGAAAATTATGACAAATAGGAGGGAACATTCAACAGAACATTTAAGACAGGGAAAAGTGCAGCGAAAATCCTCCTGGGAGTCACAAGGAAGATACAGCAAAGCTGCTGCTTGCCTTCTTTTCCCCTTGAATTTCTTCCAAGACTCTTTAGGTATCTGATTAATTACAGGGATAAAGACAAAACCAGGAGGCAGTAGCTTAACTCTCTTCCTGGATGGATGAAATTCTTTCAGCAAATTATTACTTCAGGGCTCCATGCTGCTCCATTTTTGCAGCATGCCATGGAAATAAGGAATGTGTTTTCAGGAAGCTATAGCTTACAGGCTGGGAAGCACAGTGTGGATGTCTTAACAAGGAGGTGGAGTTTCCCTACAAGTTCCAGGGATAAGGCAGTTTATAGGAACAGGCCTGGCCTCCTCCACAGCCTCCCCTTTCCTTTGGGCCCCTGCCCTTCTCTCAAGAGCATTGCCAGGTGTGCATAAACCAGGCTGGAGATGAAATCCGTATTTTTAAGATCAATTAATTCTTATCATCTACTGTGTGTTTTAAAAGAACATTTTATCATTCTTCATGCAGAAATATCATCAAGTAATGAAGCCTCCAGTTCAGGGATTTGATGCTTTTAATAACATTTGCCAAGCAACTATCTAGACACCCTGGCTTCCATTTTAAGATGTTCCAGTGCCTCTGGAGAGAGCAGGCAATCATGGAGTTATAAAGGCACCTAAGGACATTGTCTAAAATAGTCATTACGTATGAGTTTTAATCCAAGTATCCACAGTTAGAAGTCTAATAGGCATTAAAGAAAAAATAAAAATGAAATATTTTTACTCTGAGAGAGAATTAAAATGCAAACTCCTGGTTTCCTCTCATGTCCATTTCACTTCAGGCAGTCCTGAGGACAGTTCTGGAGTCCCAGTCGTGTGAAAATTCACTCTAAATCAATGCTTCCAGCAGATCTCTGGAAGCTTCTGTTCACTTTCCACAGTGTTTCCAAATAACAAGAGAAGTACTTAGGACAAAAATAAAGTCACTGAGTATTTAAAAGGAAAGACAAAATGAGTGTGATGGTTGCCCTGCCAGACACTTGAGGTGTCCTAAAGCAGCAGGGCCATGGTTTATACTGAGCAGTGGGACCACGTGTATGTTAAGGAGGAGGGACAGTGTATATCTATTCCTGCTGGAAAGGAAAACCAGCCATCACCTTGGTTCAGTCTCTCTAACATCTCCTTCAAGCTCTTTCCAAGGCCTCAGTGTGCTCCTGAGTGAACTGTGTCTTTAAAACCCAGATGTTCATTTGGGCACAGGAGCTGTCAATGCATCACTTATCAGACTCCATCGTGCAGTGAACTCACAACTTGGATTTCTCTGTGTTATGCTCATTTTTGATTAGTATTTGCTCATGCTGAAGATATGCTCAGCAAGAAAAATTAACTCAAGTGACTTGCATTATTTATCAGCACTAATTCGGATGTACATTCATCATATGCTGCAAGTGGCACCGTTACAGAGAAAACAAAAACAGGACTTGTCTTCTCAGAAGGAAAAGGATTACCCTGTGTTGTCACCTATGTGTGATATTTATCTTCTGCAACTGGCTTGTTTCAACTCCTATGCCATGGAATAGGACTGATTTCAAGAGAGCTAAAGCTGCCTAGGGTGTCCCTGTGTCAAACAAGAACCACACCCTAAGCCTTGGGCCAGATTCCACTCCTTCCAATGACATAGAAAGCAGATTTAACACTAATCACCTTTGGCCCTCATTACATTTCAGAAGGCCTTATTTTCCTTTAATCTGGTGACTCACCATAGAGAGATATATTCACCTCATCTACCCTGGC
This sequence comes from Oenanthe melanoleuca, assembly GCF_029582105.1. Lineage (NCBI taxonomy): Eukaryota > Metazoa > Chordata > Aves > Passeriformes > Muscicapidae > Oenanthe > Oenanthe melanoleuca. The sequence continues at coordinate 99,794,238 of NC_079336.1, read as the reverse complement.
AGGAGCAGGTCTCCTAAATAATCTATGAAAATAAGTAGGGTCCCAGTTGGGCACTCAGTTGAGTTTTCTAAGCAGCTCAGACCCTGACTTTACACACTTAATTCAGCTGCTGAAAATGAGGCAGTGTGAAAAAGACATACTGTGCAGAAGTCTTCTCCACTAATTTCTTACCTCTCCAAAAACCCATATTTCTTTTGAGATTTTTAAAAAGCAACTTTGTTATCACACCATAATAAATAATTACTAGTCATGGAAAGATTCTAAGCAGCAGCACTTCCATTTCTCACACAGGCTGTAGCACCAACAATAGAAACATCACATCCTGATTCACAATGGCCCTCTGCCATTTTGGAGCTGGAGTTTAGTGGGAAATTGTGCAAAACACCAATAAGGTTGATGAGTTAAGAGTCAAAACAATCTTATTCTGACAACTACAGGACTATATAATTTTCCTGGTTTTCATTTCTGAACTGATGTAATGGTCAAGGTCATACAGGGTAAGGTGGAAAAACACTCACTGATACTCCTACAAGCTGACAGCATTTATTTGGGGGATGACTAAAGAGCTCTAGAAAAAAAAGCCCAAACCAAACAAAACCCCCAAAAACTGTATTTTTATCCCTGAGAAAATTTTGCACAGTGGGACAGCAACATTAACTACTCAAAATTAGTAGCATGAAAATCAAAAATTCATATATATTCTAATGCCAGAACGCAGGTGGCAGCTTAATCAACCATATGTGTACTCACAGATTTCCCTGTCAAGGTTATGAACATTTAAAGGCATTTGCAACCCCTGACATCCACCAGGAAACATTTCCAGATGAAGCCTTGGACTCGTGTCACCCTGCAGCCCAGACAGCAGAATGGACCTGCCTCTAAGTACTTTGTCCTAAAATAATTAATTCAGTGCCATGGCTGGTGCCTAAACAGTTCTGCTTCTCCGTGGAGCTGGGATCATCTCTTGGAGACAGCATAAACCCTTTTTTTCTTGAGATGAATTCTCTGCTCCTCTTTTAACTGCTGTTTTCTTGAATCACCCATGGGTTTGGCTGATTTTCTGTGGCTGATTTTCCATGCAGGCTCCAACAGACAGGGATTGCTCACAGTGTAGGCATATGGAAAATTGCAATGGCACCAGGACCACAGGGAGCACTGGATAGAGGTCTGGATCTGCATGTCAAATATCAATTCCCTATCTGTGCTTTCTCCATGTGCCTTCATACTTTACATCCTGTATCACCATATATGACTTCCAAAGACAGCAGATACTTTGTTCCATGATTTTCTTTTGGTTAATACCACCAAAAAGTTACTGTTTAGCAAAATAAACAAGACAAAGACAAAAGGAAAATATTTCACATTATGTGAAGGGTAGAGGAGGAGTATTTCAGCAAGGCTGCCACGTTGTTGAGAAGGAGAAAGAAGTAAAAAAGAATATTCTCACCAACACCCTGAAAAGGCTGACACGCTCTTCCACTTTAAGAATAAAGGATTTGTCAATTTTTATGGCATTAATACTTCTGTCTTTTCCTCTCCCATTCAAACATCAACACTATACCACTCAGAGAAACACTAAAAAGAACACTTTGGCTTCTTGGATGTTTTTGTTAATATTTACTGGTGTAAATCTGTAGTATTAGGATAGTTTAGGAAACAAAAACTTACAATCTAGAAGCCTGAGGTTTCAAAATTTTTACAAAAATGTTCAAGTACAGTGTTTTTAAAATACGAGGAAGTTAAATAAAGCAAATCACCATTCTCTACTTCTATCTAAACCATAATTGCACTGAAATTCTTCTTATCACTTCAATAACTAACAGTATCTTATCATGTAAATGCTTCTACATGACAATTAAGATCTCTGTTTGCCTTCGAGTAAATTTAAAGAGTTGTCTTTAATAAAAGAGAATAAAGCAAAGAGATGTCAAGTATCATCTTTTAACTACCAAGTACCCCCCTGCTTACACAAAATTATACAGGATTAGTTTGCCTGGCAGTTTTAAAGCTACAATCTGGACTTTGTCAACTTTTTGGCACTAAAATTCCAATGAAACCCAAGAAGATTACAGCTGGCGGTGTCACTTTAATAGCAACTTTGCTGAGCAGCCTTCCAGAGAGTTCAGCTTCACCTGATATAAACCCCTGGATTGGGAAGGCTGCAAACTGGGAGTGTGAGGAGTGCCAAGGACTGAGGCCACCAATGGCAGGGTGACAGCATTCCCACAGCCAGCTCCCAAAATCCAGCACCAATGACAGCGGAGAAACGGGAGAGAGAGAGAGAGAGGGGGGGGGAGAGGGAGAGAGCTCCTGCTGCCAGAGCTCTCTTGGGATGGGGTGGGATGGGGAGATTGTGACCTGACTGTGCCCTTTGGACATCTCTACATTCCCTATTGCCTTGCTGCAGGAAATGCCTCAAGTGGGTTTTCTTTCCTTGAGCAAATTCCAACTGATTCACCTCTACAAGCTGTAAGCAAACTCCATTTCTCTGCCCAGGTAAAATCAGATGGGCAGAAAAAGCAATGGAGCACAGGTAGAGCACAGGAAGGACAACTTTCTTGTGGCTTGACACAAAGATCACTCTCCTTAATTGCATCAGAAGCTTCTGGCAAAAGTTTTGCTCTCTGGAATTCTTCTCTGAATTCTGCCTCTATTTTGGACTTGTGCTTTAAAAGTAAAATTCAGCACTGACAGCACACTGCTGGCTGATTTATAGAACAGTTGGTGTAACTTCCCAAACAGGGTTACAGTGCTTAAGATTCAGGGCCAAATTTTGTTCTTATAAAACTGTTCATCCTTTCCCCAAACACCCTCGGGAAGGAACTCCAGCAGTGTCCAAAAGCAGCAGGATGGAGCTGCTCCAGGCTTGCCTCACAGTGGGCTTCACAAAGCAGAAGGGTGGGAAAGAAACCTAACTTGAGATACATTCCCTGAGCCATAGCTCTGAATGGAAGCTCTGTCTGCATGCAGGTTACCAGAATATCTCCCCAACCTTTAACACACAGGCAGAGGGAAAAAGGAATAACAAACAATACAAGTGATAAAAGAAGAGAAAGAGAAATTCAGTGTAACTAGGACTGAAGGAAACACTTCTTCCAGCCTAATGTTTGGCCTTGGAATGAGCATAAAGAAAGATTTCTTATTTCAATCTATGCCACGTGAAGAAAATTAAACAATGTTTAAAAGACAAGCTTGCACAATCCTACAAAATGCACTCTTAGAATGAGCTACATGAGCAAAAAAGCTAAGAAGTCTGAATTTTCATATTTCAGAGACTATATGTTTTCATCTCTATCCCCAGTAAGGGCAAAAGAAACAGTTATCAAAAGGAGAAAAGAAAAAAAAAAAAAAAAAGCAGCAGCAAAGGATAATGCATAATTCAGAGTCAGAAGTATTGGCCCTTGCCAGCTGGACAGCTACAGTAATCTCTCCAGTGGTTTATTCAGAATTTCCTCAAGTGAAAGACGACGGTTTGTTAAAAATGACACCTTAGGGATGCATATATAATCCCTCTCTGACTTCCATGTCATGTTTCCTCAGTTTACTTCAAGTCAAAATACATTTCTTTCCCTTGCTCCCAGCCCTCTAAGGTCAGCCCTGCTAATGAAAATCAAGCTGTCTTTTTTCTGCTATCAACAATAGTCAGATAACAAAATACAGGTTCTGAACTTGGCATGTTTAGTGTTGGTGATGATGCATAAGCTGAGAGCAGACAGCTTCATTTTCTTTTAGCTGGGCTGACCCTGCAGAGAAAGAACTGGGGGAAAAATACCCCAAACCACAACAAACTTCTAGTTTTGATTAATAGTAAAAGAGTGGAGCAAACATGACATGACATAGACGTCAGAGTGCATAATATAACTGCATGAGCTGCAGTAATAGCAAGAGAATGTACAGAAATGTTAAAATTTGTGTAACCAACACTTGGAATGCAGTTTATGATCTTTCATGTCTTAATTACAGATATTCATACACTGATCAGAGACAAAAACAGAAAGAAAACCAGGAAAGATTCCTCCACCTACACCACTGTTTGTTTTTTGTTTTTCTCTTCTATGTAACTTCCAAAGCACACTTTTAGAGCTTTATAGCACATGGCACAAACTTCCTGACAATCAGAATAAAAATAACACTCCACTGCTGGAATTTGCCTGTACCAGAATGTGTAGAAGAGCATCAAGGTTGTTGTGGGTGACCCATAAAACGGCAGCGCACCCGTAATGTTTTAAAACCTCACTGAAACAACTGTGCAATTAGAGAACTTTCAACAGCAAGCAGGGCTTAAAGTTATCATGTAACAGCATGAAATTACACAGAAATTACAGTTTAGTGGTGCTGCTAGTTTGCAGCTGATCACGAGGCCTGTACCATGCCCTCCAGTGGGGAAAACTGGTGCCATGGCTAATTATAAAACAAAAAATTGGCATTGCCCTGAGGCATCGCTCTGCTGCTGCTCTGCTCCCCAACTGGGAGCAAGCAGGACCAGCAATCCATCACCTCTGCTGTGTGCTGAGATCCACAGAGCAATGTCAGCCACCACTGGGCACTCAGCAGGGCTGTGCTCAGGCTGCAGTGGCTCTGTTCTGCTGGGCTAAAAGGACAAACTCCGAATGTCCTGCCCGGGCTCAGAGCAGGCTGCCAGTGTGGGGAAGGGACTAAGGAAAATGGAATGGTTTGGCTTGGAAGAGACCTTAAAGATCATCTAATCCAACCCTCTGCCATGGGCAGGGACACCTTCCACTATCCCAGGTTGCTCCAAGCCCTGTCCAATCTGGACTTCGACACTTCTAGGGATGGGGCAGCCACAGCTTCTCTGGGCATCCTGTGCCAGGGCACCCTCACAGGCAACAATTCCTCCCCAAAATCCCATCTACCCCTGCCCTCTGTGACTGGAACCATTGCCCTCTGTCCTGTCATTATCTGCTCATGAATAATAGAACACATCTTGCCTCCCATATTCATGTGACTCCAAAAAATAAATTCTAGCTAATTTTATGTAGGATAAGAATATGATTTATCTGACAAAATCAATTTCTTTTTCTCTTGAATTTGATAAATCCTCATACAAATCAAAACCATTCCTCTAAAAAGTCTGAAACTTGAATTCTTTAGAGTATATCCATTCACAAAGCATCCACTAAACTTAACAGGAATTTGGGTTATGGAGGTGTTCCAGCACAAGGTTTTAAATAGACACTGACTGCAGAGTATTCACCAGCACAGGGAAAAGAAATAATCATCTGTGAGGGGCTATTGCAGCTCAGTTACTTCACTCTTCTAAATATAAAGTGCCCAAGATCTGCTGGGGTTAGGTATCGATGTTCTCAGCTTAATTTTAAAATCACTGATATTTATTTTGATTATTTTTATGCTAGTCTTGGACTTCCTCCAAGAGCTACATGGCTTTTTCTTTTTTTTTTTTTTAGTAGAAAGATTTAGAGGGAATTGTAAGACATTCTTAAATGAGGAGAAAAGGGAGACCCTATACTTACAATAAATGGTGGGGAAACCTCTTAAAAACAGTTTGTTTGTGGGAATTGTGTATGTGACAAATTAAGGCAGGAATAACAAAGGAAACTTGCTCTGTATGCTGCAATTCTCATAAGTTATGATGAATTGTCTCCTGCTTTGTACGACTGCCAAAAAATGTGTATTTTTGACTTTGTTCACAGTCAGAACTGTGAGCACATGACTCACCCATACAAGGTGGCAACCACTTTGGTTTTATTGGTGATGTTTTCCCAAACCATGCAAACATTCTGGGGGCTCAGACTCCCAGCATATGCTGGCTTCTTGTTTGCTTCTGTTCCTTGAGAGAGGAAAATAACTCTGCTGTCTCTTGCTCCAAAGCTCGTTGTTCTGCAGGTCTCCTTTCTGCTGGCCCAGGCCACCCCTGCTGGGGAAGCTCCCAGCAGGATGCACTGATGCCATCTGACAAGTTTTGTGCTTATCCACAAAACTCAGCGACCTGAAGTGGCCAGGACAGAGCCTTTCCCACAGGGTGCCCCCAAAAGCCTGGGAAAGGGGGCTCTTCCTGCCTTCCCCTTTTCCCAGCACTGCACAGGGGCTCCCTCTGCACTCTGAGTCCAGCCAGACGCTCACCTGGCTGAGCTGGGCTGAGCCAACACAAGATTGTTCCATCCAAGCAAACTGATCCCTGCACGTGTTGGAATCTGTGTGAGAGGAACACTGGGATTTCACTGCCAGGTCACAGGAAGTCACTATCAGCCCCAAAGGCTCATTAGCAGCTGTTCTGAGGAGGGAGTTTTCCTGGGTTCATCTTGTTCCCTTTTCCATCTTTAACACCAGATTCTCTGCCAAGAAATGCAAGGAGAGCTTTTCTGACTCTCCACATTAGCCTGACTGAAGGTAAAGCTCTTGTAAACTTTCTTCAAAAACCAGACAGATTATTACCTGAAATTTCTATTTTTTTTTTCCTTCTGCAAACAGAGAATCAGAATACTCAGCAACAGCATTCAACAGGAATAACAGCCATACTATGCTTCAAATATCAAATTCAACTGGTTTTTCATGTTGCACTACTTAAAAAGCATTGAGCAAAACTTTCTTCATTCTCATAAATTCTCAATTCTCTTCCCCAAAAACAGGTTGTTACACTGCTTGTTACATTTTAACACAGGAATTCAGCCTCTGGGATAAAAGTTGCAGCAAGTTCTGCATGAGAAAACCGGGAACTATAATGTAAGAGCTTTGTAAAACCAACTGTAAAGCTTATAAACACGTGATATAAATTTTATACACATATGATGATATGTGCAACACACTCAAGCAAAAAAACCCAACCCTTTGAAGTTCACTGGAGGCAGCTTGACTCTGATTTAGCCAAGTTTTACAAAGCCACATTTTCTTGTCTAAGATGACTTTAAAAATGGAATTGTGAAACATGGCAGTGGATGTAGAATGACCTGACCCATGCAAAAGCATTCTACCCCCAGGTAATTAAATATGCTGATGAACCAGCCTCTCCAGGCCAACATATCCATGGAAAATGCCTCAGTGGGCAGGGATGCAACTCCAAGGAACAAACAACCAAAAGAAACAGGCAACAACAAAAAAAAAAATGCTTCCCAGGAGCCCCTGCAGTGAAGTACAAACAGCACAGCTAACAATTCAGTCACCCTACAAGCATTTAGGCTGGAAAAGACCTTTAAGATCATGGAGTTAAACAGCCACTAGCAAGTTCATGGTGAGAATTGCCTAAATCTGAAAGAGCACCAGAAGAAACAAGCAGGAACTCGGGAAAACTCGTCAGACTCTGGCTGTAAGAGGATTGCAGTAACCTTTTTCTACTTCAGTGAGGATTTTACTGTCACTTCATTCAGAGTCAGTGAACACTCTCAGGATCCACATTACAGCACTATCTGCTGAAGTGTTAGCATTGCTTTAAAAGCATAAATGGCAGGGATTTGCTGGTTTTCTGCAAGTATCACCATGGTGAAACGCTGTCGAGGAATCCCACTAACACAGGCAGGGCTGGCAGAATGTTTTACCTTGTGCTATCACCAGGAGCCTGTTGTTAGGTCAGGATCACACGGAATTGCTGTGAGGAGGTCAGAGTGGCACATCTTGCAATACTAATTCAACATCCCCCGCCAGTGGGCACAGAACAGGGCTGGAGCTCGGCAGCAATACAGCAGGAGCTCCTCAGTGCCTGGGAGAACAGCACAGAACCAGCCTGGATGCAAATACTGGAGCAGGGGAATGGATTTTACCCTGTGAATGAGCCTGTCTTCGCTCCAGTGTGTTGCAAGGAGTCCAAGTGGGAAAGCTGAACTCCATAAATTGCCCTTCACTAAACCCCTCAATCTAAATTTGGCAGATGATCTGACCTGGTCAATAACCTGCCAGCAAATGGTACTCGCTATCTATTTCTAGAAAATATACATCTTTGCAGAGGCTGTTTAGAAGGCAGAGAGCCCATCCATTTCTGTCATGCAGAGAAAATGTTCCAAAATAAAAAGGAGCAATGAGACTTTTCTTCATGCTGCCTTGAAACTGTGCTGCTTCACCTTCCTGTTTTGATTGCCTATAATTTCATGTTTCTAAGATTTATAAATGTGCTGCAAATGGAGGAAAACATTGCTACAAACACAGAGCTGTGCAGCACACTTCTAAACCTGGATCAGCCTTGCACTGGTTCCCTTAATTCCACTTCCACACGTCGTCAGTGGCCAAACGCTTCTCAAACACTTCAGAGGAGAAATCACACAGTGGGCGATTACGGCTCTCAGGGAAAGTTTCTTTTCAACTTTTACAAGCCATGGATTTTAACTAATTCTCCAAGGATGCTGCCACTACTGCTGCACACACCTCTTTCCCTTCACTCCAGACTGTTTTCCAAAGCCTGTTCGAAAGGCACCTTTTAAGTCTCCCAAACACACCTCCTTTTCCCAGCTGTGTCCCACCCTCATTACCTGTGCAAACCTCACTGAAGTCAGGGGGGTCCTCATGTGCAAAAGACTTTGCTGCACTTAAAGAGCAAATTAAAGAGAAGAGTTGAAGATTTGAAGCCCTGCATTTTTGCAGATACTGTTTTAAGAACCTAAATGTCCTTATTATGATTCAGTGAGCTTTAAATTACTGCTAATTTTAAAAAAAAAAAAAAAAATCTGTCCATCTCGGGGCAATATACCACTCTTAAAATTAAGAGAGGAAAAAATATACATTCAAACACAACAAATTCACATCTTTTAAACATCCCCTAATTCCACTAGCACCCTTACACATAATGTGACAATTCTGAAAACTGCACTCTTTGACTGAGTAGCTGAATTAATTCCCACCTCAAACCTGCAGGATGGGCCAGTGCATAAATTAAGTACTCTTGACTAAAACTACCTGTATTTTTATACTATCAATGTTTTTAGCTCTAACACTGCAGGATGAAATACCATTTTTCCAGGTAAACATTTTCTTAACATTTAATCTCTTATTTTGCAATTATACTGCAACATGTAAAAGATTTCCTGCACCAAAAATCTAATTCAATTTTTATCAGGGTAGCTTCAAGCCAGTGAAGTCACTACTAATAAACACAGTGAAAGAAAAGGCAAAATTTAATCTCACCTGCATTTTACTTTTCCAGCTTTCTATCTGGAAAAGAGAATAAAACAACAATCATCATCTCCCTCCCTTCTAAAAAGCCCCACACAGCTGTTTCCATCTACCACAGCTTGGTATTAAAGTGAAGCTTAAGGGTAGGGGCTTTTTTCTATCTTTTATCATCAGGGTTTAATAAGCATGAAAGTTCAGAAGGCAAGAAGAGAGAGATATTTAATTGTTTTTATCCCAGAAGATATTCTGGAGTAAGGCAGCTGCCGATTTCTGCAGATAATATCGTAACTGTGCATCTTCATATCCACCTTTCAATCCTTCCCTGCTTCCCAGGCTGATTAAGAGGCAGGTTGTGTAACTTTTGAAATAAAACATATTGACTTTTGTTTTCCCCATGCCTGTTTTGACATGGAGTGATTTGCCAAGGCAGAAAGTCCAAGCGCAACAGGCGCACGTATCACAAACTTCCCCATAATGGGCACGCACTCACCCATTGGATCAACATCTTTCCATTTATTAGCATGACAAAGGACACAATTATTTTGGATATGCCTGAATGCGATTTTCATTAACTTTGCAATGATTTATTAACAAAAGTGTCAGGAATGTAATAAAAGCAGCAGGACTCCTCAAAATGCCAAAATAAAAAAAAAAATGGAAAAAAAAAAAAAAAAAAAGAATACAGCAGAATTTCCAAACATGCCTTGCAGCATCAGGTCAATAAGGTTGCTTGATTCTATCAAAAGCATCACCATGGTGAGTGAACTCTGCAATTAACAAAGAGTAAGCACAAAAAATGCTAATATCTCATTTGAATGTAATTATGCACAGATTACTGTTCACTGGAACAAGAAAAGGGATTTTAATTGTCACCCAAAGTTACGTGCAAGCTCAGGATTCGAGTTAACTTTTTTTGTTCAACAGAGTTTATGCAACACTAAAACTAGAGAGTTCACAAATTCTTGTGTTCAGTGACTTTGTGAAAGGACTGCACTGACTTTGTACGAAGTGTGTAACTTCCCAAGTCCTTTTGTAACATCCCTCCATGTATGTTGGCAAGGTTAGTTTGTAATAAGTTTCCCCATCGTTTGCATTTTAATACTATTTGATCTCATTTACATGTTTAAATTTGTTCCTGTAATAAAATTCATTAGTATGTTTATCATAACCACATAATGAATATAGCCCTTATGTAAAATAAAAAATTGAAAGTACATTAGAGACATTACAAGCTGTTTGAAATTACTGTGCTTTGCATATTATACCTTATTAATTAAATTATAAATTATTTATTTATGTATGTCTTTAATCAGGGGCAAGCACTAGAACAATATTATATTAGTATAAGAAACACAATACAACTCCAAGCTAATTCACACACGGACCAGTTTTCCATCCATAGGATTCCTTTTGCCACAGGAAGGCAAATGCCATTCCCTGCTGTGCATCAGGGGACACAAACCAGCTACTTAAAGGGCAGTGAGGGGAAAATGTTTCTTGTGCAAAAGAAAACGTAACTTGTTAAGATAATATCTCCTTTGCATTTCCTCCTTCGGAGCATAATTAAATCAGATATGCAGATGGAACTGGAGAATAAGTCATTATTCAGGCTAATGCCGCATCCACATTATACAGAGTCACTGATTTTTTAAAAAATTAATAAATGGGAAAAAAAATCTTTCAGTGTTTGAAGTGGTTTCTAAAGTTCAGCAGACAAAATTTAGCATTTTATAATCATGGAGAATGTTAGGAAAATACCACAAGACTGTTGTTTGAATTCATACTCCTTTTAACTAAACTGTTAGAAAGAAAAATTAATCCACTGATGTGCAACATTATTACTTTCAGAAAAAAAAAAGTTTATAAAAAAGAATGAATCTGGAAAAAAACTATCACGTGTTAAAAACAAAACCCACAAGATTACAGAAAAATGAGAATTGTATATTTAAAGGTCAGTGGAACTTGTAGAAAATATCAAGGTATGAAAAAAGTGAAAGAAATTAAAACAAGATGCCAAGAATAAAATGACAAAATGCATAATTGAGATGGAATATGGCTACAAAACTTATTCCTGGGTTTAGTTTTGATTTCAATCCCACCGGGAATTCTGAGCAGCACACGTTGTGTCGTGTGGAAAGGGCTGAAAGATATGCACCTTTGCATGGGCTCTCTCTGTGTCAGTCTGAATCCTAAAGAGTAGCTGGTACCAGAAGCAAAAAGCCTTAGAAGTGTTTATATGCACGACACTCCCAATGACAAGGGAGATCAGCTGCAAATGCTAAAGTTTCAAGAAATGTGAAATGATGAATAAAAACAAGAGGAGTGATCTTTGTTCTGTGGCTTCAAGAAGCAATGCTTCATTATAAGGTGACATTCAGAAAAAAGCCCCCCAAAGTTACTTTCCTCCACCAACAAGAAGGAATATTGCTCTTTGGTTGATGCCTCGTGCTTCCAGGAAAAATTGCCCTGACAAGTTTCCAAGTGGCCTCAGGAAAAGCATGGATCCATTCAGTATTCCTTTAGGAGACACTTTTCTGCACAGAACACGATCTCAAACCATGTTCTGTACCTCCAACATCTCATCAGGAAACAGGCTTTAATGAATAATAGAATCATAGAGGTTTGGAAAAGACCATTAGGATCAAGCCCAACTGTTAACCCCACACTGCCAAGGCCACACTAACCCACATCCCTGAGCTCCACATGCCTGAGCTTCTTAATCCCTCAGAGATGGGGACTCCACTCCCTAGGCAGTGTGTCCAGGACACCAAATCCCCACATGCCCCAAAAACCCAACCAAACCAAAACCTCCAAACACTGAGGTTGCCTGAGGCAAGGCTGTAGTTGTGTCACCATGCCTCACAGAGAAGAAACACGCCCAGATCCCTGGTAAGCACAAAGGAGCTGGGGAAATTAATTCCTATTTGAGGGGCCTGGAAACACTGCACTTGGCACTGCTAATGGTTGGACTCAGTCTCCAAGGTCCTTTCCAACCCAAATGATCCTTTGAGTCTATTATTTGAGCAAAGGATAATTGCCATGGATTTGGATGTCCATGCTCTTGGACAGCACCAGGATTTGGCTGATCAGCCGGTGCAATCTTCAGTGCCTAAGGCATGGCCAGTTCCAAGATTTCAGCCCTTCCACCAAGCCCAGAACATTTTGAGGCTACCAATTATTCCAGAGGACACAGGGAGAGAAGAGCCAACTTAGTGGGCTGCTGGCTGAGCATCCTGCTCCCTCCCTTTCATGGCTCTCCTTGTTTCCATGCCTGTTCCCTCTCCCTTTTTTTCCACAGGTAGGCTCCTACAGCTTATCACAGATTTCTGGTGGGAATAGGGAAAACCCTCTAAGTGCTGAGAAGAAGGAGATATTCAAGAAACTGCAACAGAAGTGCAAAATTTACAGTACAGCTACTTCTGTGGCTGGGCTGTGGCACTGAGCCCCAAGAAATGACTGGAAACCAGTGCCCAGAGCTTTTCCCAGCCTTCTTGGAGAGAATGGCAACTCAGGTACTGAGGAACCAGAGAGGAAACCTTCCACGTGCCCATGTGAAGGGCAGAAGGGACACCTCAGCTGCACTTCTGCCCAAGAGGCTTCATTAAACACCAGCCTCCACGGATTAAGAGAGTGGAGAATTCAAGGATTTGGAGCTATCAGAATAAATGAATTTATCACCTCTTCTCAGTGTTACTGGGAATTCAGAGTTCAACAGAAGGTCTATGCAAGAATGCAAGGTACTTCAAACACTTGCTGAAAGTTGCTGAAAGTCTTAAATTGATTAAAATGTTCATTGGTTCCAGGGTTTTGGGGTGGTTTGCTTTTTTTTAAAAAAAAGAAGGTTGGGGGAAATATTTTGGAGACTATATCATTATAGATCAGGCAACTGGTGCAGGATTTTGGAAAAGCCATCATTTTAAATGAAACCTCAAACAAAAACCATAAAGATGTTATAATTTAGATGGACAGAACACCAGCAGCTTTTTGCAAACACCAGGCAGGCTGCTATTTAATTCTGACTTTTGCAAGGGCATTTAACAAGAGATTTTCTTTTCCTACCACTGAGCATTGGCTTCATTTCACAAAGCTTTTTCAACGTTTTCATTGTCTTTATCTGATACAGGATTCCCCCAAACAAGCCAGTTCAACTCTCTGACCTTCTTTCCTCCCCCTCCTGCTCCATCAGACATTAAAAAATTAATTTTAAAATATGATTCCTCTAGACTTGAGATAAGAGCTTATTAATACCTTAAGCTATGTCAGGATTAAAAAGGGAAAAGATAGATAAGCATTGATAAAATTGCTCTATTTCAATCAGGAAAAACATGGTTCAAGTAAGAAAATCTACTCATTAATTATCCTGGAGATGGTGGAGAAGGGAGGATACATCTGGAAAAAATTATTTTGCGTAGTTAAAAAAGAATAGAAATATATTATAGACCAAATTTAAGACTTTAACTGAAAAATGACTGTGCAAAAAAATACTTTAAAAGTGATGTGTTTCAGGTATTAAAATGAAAGAGAAGAACAGACAACAATAAACTCCAAAATATTTTTTCGAATTATGTTACTTTAATTTAGTCAGCAAACAGATTATTCCAGACTATCCTTACCTAAGTATTCTATCAAGAGAAGGGACAGCACAGTTTTCTTGCAATGTGTATAAAAAATACAGACTTTTTTTCTATAAAGAAGAAGCCAAAGTCACAGCCAAAGTAAAGGAGTGATTTTCCTTCCCAACCAATTTAAATTCTTTAACAAACAATTTAAATGCATTACGTATTTTTCTGAAAATTTACACCATGGAAGAGATAGGGGAAAGACATCTGAAATACTCAGTTTTTCTAAATCCTGCTTCTCTTCTAACATTAAACATGATCTTTATCTGAAAAATCTCTGTGATGGTAGAGGTAATATTCACTGACACCTCCCACCATCCTCAAACACTGTGATTTTGGGAAGCTCAGGGCACTGGTTTCACAAGGCCTTACTAGTATAGCCTATAGACAGCAATTCCCAGAGTGTGTTTTAGTCCTCTGCTGCTGCAGCTGACACAGGGAGACACAGAAGATGAAGAACTACAGGGATTCAGGGCTACACCTGTTTCAGGTGTGCATTTCTGTGTTAACAGGAAACACTGACTTCCCAAAGAGAGTACTCGTGCTGTCAAATTAAAAATCCAGGATACTTGGATGTTTTGTCCAGCAGAAACATTAGGAGAATCGTTACTTAATTTCCTGAGATTAAATTCTCAACAGTAAAACTGCATTATAAGCTTCTTTAAAGTGAATTACTGTTCCCTTTAGTTGTAATTGGCAGGGAGTATTGAGTTCCAGGAGTCCTGGTTTTGTGGGGTTTGCTTGTTCTCTGACAGCTTAGAAGATTTCAGCCCATGGGGATGAATGTTTAGGGAAGTTATAAGTGTGATGGCAAACAGGGAGTTTTGACAAAAAACATTCCTCACTTGTAACCATCACAGGAGGTAGTTGTGTCTGCTGTAATAAATCCTTTACTGTACTGACTAATAAGAATCTATTCAACTGTCCTTAAAGCATTAATTTTAGTGCCATGATCACAAGACTGTTATTACCTTAATAAAATTCATTTGGTTTACAAGTTAAAATATATCTATGGTTTGAATATTAGAATAATCCAATTTGATTTGGGTAACAATGTGACAACTGCTTACATAACAATCGTGAACCATTTTCTAATGGACTTAAATTATGTGTTTGTAAAGGACATTGACACATAATATATTTAATTTTCCTGAAAGCACACTGGAGATCCTTAAAGAAGGAATATCTAAGCTAAAGCAGATTTAGATATTTCAACATATCTTTAAAGTTTTGGTCCAAAACCAAGGCATTATCCAGTTTCTCTCTACTTTTGGTGACACGGATGAAAAAAGAACAAAGAATAAAGCCCAATTTCCTTTATCTCCTTTGAAAATAAAGAACAATAAACATGTCTTAGACAACAAGGTATTTAAGCACTTGCTTGAGGAAAGTGCTATCCAGGTAACTAAAGATAAGCAGCTGGATCTCACCCTATGGCTGCTTAGTTGGATAAGCCCCTTGTACAAAGTTTGAACAGCCCCAGATATTAATGAGCCCACATTCATTAAGAAGCATCTTTTCCATGATGGAAGAGACGGGGCCTGAATATCAGAGGCAGCTCATATCATTCTGCACAAACTGCTCTCCAGGGCCAGGAGACTCCACACTAAACTGTGGACCAAGCACTCTGCAGGATCAGAAGGAATATTACTTTCTGATCTTAGAGACCTCGTGCTTGGCTCAGTCTGCAGCAACACATGTTCTGAACATACTGAGCACACTGTCAACGCTTGGAAAATTAGTAATAATTGTGGAAATCTTTGCAGGACTTTTTCCTGTGCCACAGAAGCGAGTTTCTGCAATCTGCTCCTTCTAAATTCCTTAAAGAATAGTTCTTGTGCTTCTGGCAAGCGACCAATTGGACCCTGATTTTGGCAATGCTTTGGGTCTTGAGTGTTACACATACACACAGCTTGTGAGGATGCATTTCCTGATGAAGTTCCTCTTCTCTCAAATGTCTGAGGGCAGCAGCTAACCTTGGTTTAACTCCACTGATTTCAAGGAAATTGAACTGAAGGGATGAATTTGGAGCAGAGTCAGAGCTGAGTGCCATGGAAGCACCGGGCAATTTATAAGGAACGAGCTCTCCTCACATTCCTAGTACCTTCCGCTGTGAGCAGAGGCCAAGTGCTGAGAATTCTCAGACTTATTAGTGGAATCCAGATGAACAGGAAATGAACTGAATTCGAATTATAATATTCAGATAAATAAGGAAGAGTTTACCTATCAGAAGCTTCAAACCTAATCATCCTCTTTTTACACTCCAATAAAATAATCTATGGCTGGCTTTGTTTTCACAAGTTTTTAAAACCCAGAGGTGAATTTGCAATAATCACAGAGCTAGGCTCTTACTTTAAAAGATGGCACACCAATGCAAAGTAATAATGCAACACCCGATTCAATAATTGTCTGCATTTAGATAAAATATGGTTCTGTATTTCATCATTAGGTATTTCTGAGCCTAGTGACAAGAGAGAGATAAAGAGCCTCAAGACTCTCTACGACCATAACCAGAAATGAAATTCTCAGGAAAACAAATACAATAAGATGCTCAGTGAAATGAAAATATAGGTCTTTCAGAACAAATGTCTGTGTGTGGGTTTTGAGAATCAACATATATACAAGTATGTGGGGTTTATGTGTGTACACACATATAGATTGTTTACATAAGTCTTTAACACATTTGCATGCCATGTGTATTTAATACACATATTTATGGATTGCTACACAGCTGTATATATTTTTTCCCTATTGTAAGTTAAGGGTTAATGATGTGGTTGCCTTGAAAAGAATAAGTTTTTAATTGAACACCAAAGTTAGTGCTGCTCTTAGGCTTGGTTTGTTTTCATCTTCATTGCACAATGGTTTTGAGAAGCCAACAGAAGCTACTGTAATATTTTCTCTTGTAAAGTCTGTTTGCTAATCAGTAGTGGATCTAATCAAGGACCTAATAAGTGCATAATGGTACATTTGCTTCCCAGGAGAAACCACTGTTTCTCATCATACCAGAAAATACCCCCTCTCAAGGTGCAACCAGGATCCGTGGACTCACTGCAACAGTCTAATAATTTAATTGCAAGCCCTTAGGCAGGGATAACTTAAATTACAATTAGGAGCTCTAGCACTGCTGCTAACATCTGTGTGATGAACACTGCACTGATTAAAGGCTTTTAAAAGAGAACTCAGCACTTCACACTCCAGAACAAGTCAGTGCAGTAACTTTGAAGTCCTCTATCGGACTATTTTAATACTTGTGATGCACTCTGCCTAGTCCTTCCTGTGGGGATTCAAAGGCTCCAGGCTCAGTGTGGTGTCTGCCCTTTGAAGGCCCACAGGGCTGTGCTTACATTAGAAATACCTTTTACACAGGGGTAACACACACAACACAAAGTCATTCCACAGCGCTGGGAGAAACGCACCAAACACTGCCTCGCCACCACCTCCAAAATGCAGAAAGCTTTGGGAGAATGCAGAGCTCACAGAGCAGTGGCAATGCAAGGCCTGTGCCCATCCTCTGCAGCCAATCCCAATGGGATCCTTCAGTGTACAGCATGTACAGCACTGAGGACTGAGAGGCACCTGCAGGAGCAGCCTGAGCCATCCAGGGGAGCTCACTCCAGTTTTACACTCACATCCATGCAATGGCTCCACATCAGGCAGCTTTTGCACAGCCCAGTGATTTTCCCATTGGCCTGTAGGATTGCAGCATGGGATGTTGTCAGCCACAGGAATAATGGCATCAAGGGAGCATGGGAGTATGTCCAGGCTGACCTACACAGGCATTCAAGTATCTGTGAACATTGTGATTGTGCAGTCACCTCACCAGCACCACACCAGTAACCACAGCAATCTAAGTCTGCTATTTTAGAGCAAGAGGACCCCAAAGACCCAATTTCCAGACTATCACACAGGTACAAAACTCCAAAAGCATTGGAGGTCCCAGCATCAAGAAGGCCATAAATTTATTCCAATCCCCAAAGCCATGGTGTCCCAGCACAATCTCCCATCCCAAAAGCAGTGACTCCTAATGGATGGCAGTATCATGAGCTACTCATTCTTCATGGCCTGATTTTAGGAAGCCCAGCTTTCCTGCTTGACTGCACCTCGGGAAGCCCTCTCTGCTGGAGAGAGCAGCAGGCCCAGGTATTGCACATATGAAGTAAAAGAACTGCAATACAGAACTTTGATTTTTGTGAAACATGCTGAAGAACTCAGCAATGCATAAGGGTGACAGCTACACTGAGCCTGAAGTATGTGAATAAAACAGTTTCCCTCTTCTGACAGGAAATTCCACTGTTTGAGACAACAAAACAGAAAGAGCAGCAGCCCTTAAGATACAGCCCGCACAAAATAAACTTTTTTTTTTTTTTTTTTTTAAGAAGAAGAAGAATCTTGGCATATGGTAACAAAAACTATATAATTCTCTTGATCTTTAATCTCTATGCCAATGTCTGTTTTACAGATTATGGCCTCAGCTACTGACAAATCTGCTTAGTGAGTTTTTGGCTGACAAATCTGGCAACACAAATGCTGTCTGAAATACATTCAAAAGGCTAAACATTTTCATAATAGCTACTTTACACAGCTTAGTAGGTTTCCCTTTAGGACACCAATTTGATTTTTTTAAAGTGACAGTGTTAATTTTTATGATTACGCACAGAACTGAGATTTTTATTTAATACAGTGGGTCTTCTAAAGCTTTTCAAGGGGATCAACCACTTTGCCAACAGACGGGTGTTACAGCAGGGGTGATTATAGTAATTTTTCATGTAATTGGGAGTCACCATTTGGTTGCTATCTTTCACATGCTTGTTGCCTCATCATATAATCCTTCATAATGGGGGTTTGTTGTGCGTCACAAGAATGTGCCAAGCAGCCAGGAAATAATAAACAGAGGAACCCCCTGGCTCATGGGTAGCAGGAGCATTTTAACATCTGCCCAGCTTATTTCAATCACTATAAATTTCAGCTGATAACAGTGACCCAATATGAAGGCATTTTGTTGCTGTTGTTTTCAGGACAAAATCTTGAACATCACACTTCATTATCTCAGCTACAGTGGCACAATCTGTGAGGACACAACTTGCTGACAAATGGCACTGCCTGATGTGGAAGATCGTCATTCATCAGGAATTAGGAGAGACATCAAGTTCTTGCCCCGAGACGTCTGGGCTCTCTGTGAACTGCCAGAGTTGTCCTATGCAATTATCAGCTGCAGTTGCTTGCATGAAATTATAAATAATTTCTCAGGAAATTCTGAAGCCATGCCACCTCTGGTTGTGATCTCACCAGGTCTCCTCTAGCAAAGAATAAACAGGGTCAGTTCACCACAGCAGGAGCTCTCACCACATTTCGGCTGAAACCACAAAACACGGGAGCACCTGCTTGACATCAGACCTAAGAACTGCACCCTCAAAGTTACTTGGATCAGCTACCAAGGTATTATCAAGGGATTCTATAAATATTTGGATTTCTCAGTTTTCCTAAATTAAAAACAAAAAAGAAAAACCACCAAACACCCCCATGCCCCCCCAAAAAAAAACCATTAAAATATATCCCCCTTTAATATGTTACTACCCAGAAGAGCACCATTTACCACACTTAATTCTTCCTCTGACTTTTATATTTATACTTTTATATGTTCCCTCTTCAGCTTCCATATGCGAAAAGCTGGACAGCACCCTGGCTGATGGATGGAAGGCACAGAGTAGCACATCACCCAGTGCATTTCCCCTTGCCTGGAGCCAGGAATTTCACTTGCTGGATCACTAGGATGAGAGGGACATTTTCACACCTATGTTTCAGTGAAATCTCCTCATATTCCATCTACCTCTTGTTGACTAAGAAAATACATACAGATTCTCATTCCAACTCTGCCAAAGCTCTCTGAAATGTGCACAAGCAAGCTGTCCTTAAAGGTGTAGAGCAAAGTCCCTGGCTGAGGAATAAAGACCTCAGGTGACTGCCCTACTGACATTCCTGTCTTCTCCATCCAGCTGAAGAGCAGACAGCATGTTTTGGCAAGTCTAAGTAGCCTCTTTCTTCAGTACTTGTAAATTAATTCCTTAACAAAATGCAGACCATGGTTGGCCTCTTTCATCCTTCATAAAGACACACAATACAGCATCAATGTATGTATGGTTTTCATTACACCAAAGAGAAAACTAAATAGCAAGCCAAAATACAAAAGACATGTTTTATTCCAATAAACTGGCTACTGCTCAAGCAGCAAAAGCTCTTTTGTATTCATATAAAACACTTTCAATTCCAGAATGAGCCTACAAAAATTAAGAAGTTTAAGTTTTACTGGACTTGGTATGTTTAAACATTAACATCCTAAACTTTAGGATTATTTTTATTTCCACTACTACACCAGTTTTAATATTCAGTATGCCAGGAAGTTCTTGTCCTATAACAGAAATTGTAGATCTTGGCAGCAAAAAGCATTTGCACTTTCTTTACCAGCGCTTGGGAAGGTAGTCTGGGACAACAGGACAAACATATTATCTTGATGTTCCTGCTAACTGATGGGTTGTTATTAACTGTTGAACTGCTTAATTAGGTCTTCTAGTTAACAGGCTGTTATGATTAGAGGGGACAATGCCTGTGCGTGGTTGAGCTATTGTTTCAAGCCATTTGCAAATTCAGAAGAAGCATCACTCAATTCACGCTCGGGAGGATCTCTCAGCAAGCTGAGCGCAGAGCTGCTTTCTCTTCTTCAGAACAAAACTCTCACTTCAGGCAAGAAGCGGGTGAATTCCCCAAATTAAATACATCCCCCAAAGGATAACAGATCCCCCTGTTTTGGCACCTGGGGCACAGCAGAGATCACTGGCCAGGGCTGACAGTGCAGTTTTAGTAGAGACATTTCCCTGCACTTGGGCTCCCAGCTTTGTTCCTATTTTCTCTGAGTTAATACTCACTCGGTCCACCTGATTTTAAATGACATTTTCCCTTTGCATCTCAATGGCACAGCACAGTCCTCTTCCTGCTATTTTAGGCTCTTTCATACTCTTTTTAGAATTCCCCTATATAGAAGCTCCTTTCTACACTTTTCCTATTTACCTTTTCCAGTCACCAGCTGGTGGTTTCAACTCTTTCTAGAAACCACTCAGCCTCCCAATTTAGACCCACGTTCATTCCATTTCTCCTGGCCAGCTGCCACACCTTCCAGACCTACTTTGTCACACTCTCCTTAAAAGATATGAAACCTCGACACAATTCCTCAATTGTTTAGCAAATCCACCCCCTCCAGAAGAGCTGCAAATTGCCCAAAATTTCAGAAGATACCAGCAATTGCTTATGGAACCAATCACTGCTTGTTGTCACCCTTTCTTCTTACTTCTTGTATTCATCATTTCTCCTCGGTTTTATCCAGCCACACATGAGAGGCCATAACTAAACTCGATTTTATAATTAGACAAATAGTGTATTGGGAAAAACTCCCAAGGAATTCCTGCTAAGTGGAGATAACATCAGGGGAAAAATCAGGTCAAGTTACTTTCTGCATCACCTTCACAATCCTCTTTATTTTAACACAAAGATAACAGAATATTTCAAGTCATCTGATTCTTCCCTCCAACTATTCAGATCTGTTACACAAACTTTTGGCCCGTGTTTATATAGGCCCAGGTCAGGAGAATCACCATCTGTACTGCAGAGCTAAAACAGTGCTTCCTGGCCCTGGAACACCCCACTCTAAAACCCTGTGAGGGCATATCCCCTCCTTTGTGAGAAAATGGGCTTTTATGTAAAATACGTACTGCTAAGGAGCAAATTTCTCTTATTTCACAGACTATCCACTAAAAAAAGTGTTCAGTTCCTCTCCACACAGAGTCCTGACCTTTCTTCAGGTGGAAATTATGTACAATACGAGGTACCTGCTGAAAGACAGAATGACTCTGGGAAATTATTTCAGAGAAGACAGGTGGTAACAATTTTCATTAACTCCAGCTCTTTGCCAGAGTTGATCCCACAACCCAGCAGTTTGAAGATCTCAATGCAAATACTCAGCTGCTGCCATCATTCCACTGACTTCAGTATCAATTGATTTCAATCACCTCATGTCCAGGGATTTTTGTCTCCAATTCCTGCTGTGTTAAGGACAGACTATTGAAAATGCTGAAATTAATCTAACAGTAACAAATTCCACAATTCTCACTGCAGTCACCAAAATACCAAAACTACTTTAAATATTACAGTCCTATAGTTACTTGATGACATAAACTCCGGGCTGAGCACAGAACAAAAAGCCTGCATGTTTCAGCTCACAGGAATGGCACAGAATGGATTCCAGACAAATAAGGTTTGCCAGCTTGTTTGGGACACCAGGCTGGTTTCCCTTCTCGTTTCACTTGTTGCTGTCAGTCGGCTGTCAGAAACACAGATTTTTCGATAAAAAATAAACTCAGACATTAAATCATTAAGAGGTGTCTTGGCACATTCAAAGTCTGCTTTGGCAGCCTGAAAAACGATACAAGGATCAGGATCCATGAGGGCCCTGGCCTGGGAAATGTTATTCAATACCAAGATGACACAAGTCTTGCACCTCACTTCCCTGGCCCTTATTTGTTTTATCTGTCCCAGTCTTCCTTAATATTTTAAGCAATGCTTTCACACTGGTGATTGAAATTAGAGCAAAATCCAGCACAGAAATCTAAAGAATAAATGTCATCAGTTACAAGCACTCTGCTACAGGTTTGTCTGAAAGTTCTAGAAAAAAAACGTTGCTAATTGTAGGTTATTTATGAAGATGAGAGAGCTGGAAAGTTCCAGTTGTCAAGCAGTACATGCAAATTTGCTTCCAAACTGAGCCAGTTTTCAAGCCCTCCCTCCAAAGGCAGGAGTTCAGTTGAGTTGTCAGGCACCACCATTAGTGACCACACACAAATTAAAGTCTTTTTCCACATGTGCAGGCCAGCCAGTCATTTTTCTGTGCTGGAAATTAATGCTCTGGCTTCTTGACAGATGAGACTTTTTTTTTTTTTTTTTTTTTTTTTTTTTTTTTTTTTTTTAGGAGAAAACTATTTTGTACTGTGCTTGGTTAAATGAAGACTTAGAAAAGGTTCTAAGAGGACCTTTGAAGTAATTGCTAAATGCCACTATTTTTGCAATAAAATGGATTTGCATAGTAAGCCATGGCTGGACATGTTGATCTGCTTTAGCTAATTCACTGCCAAATTATCTGGACAAGGGGATCAAATACACTCTCAGCAAGTTTGCAGACAACAAGCTGGCTGGGAATGTTGATCTGCAGGAGAGTGAGAAGGCCCTGCAGAGGAATCTGGACAAGCTGGATCAATGGGCCAAGGACAGTAGTATGCATCCTTGGGGACATGAGCTAGGGGTGGCCCTGGCAGTGCTGTTAACAGTTAGATTCAGTCTTAAAGGGTCTTTTCCAACCTAAATTATTTCTTTGAATGTTCAAAGAAAGCAATGCTGCCTTCTTGTTTCCTGGGAATCTTAAATAAAATCTCTCATAAATACACAGAAGAAAATAATAAAATTACAGCCAACTGCTATATTCTGAGGAACACTTAATTCTGACTCTACAGCCATTGGTGCTACCTTCTGCAACATCTGTCTGGTTTCCTCCACCACCCTCCAGTTTATTTCTAAGAATACAAACATTGTCCCTGTCTGCTCAGGCTCCATTGCTTCTGCTTCCTTCAGAGCAGACTTGGTAAAAATCATCCTTCTGCTGCTGCTAAAAAGGCTGCAGCTGCCAGACACAGACAGTGCTGACAGCTACACACAGGTCAAGAGTGGGATTCAGTTCCTATAAAGCAAAGAAGAGTCTTGATGTTGATGTTAACAGGGACTGGATCCAGATCCAGAAGTTCTAATTTTTCCTGCTGGAAGCCTTCCAAAACCTCCCAAATGTCTGAGCTCAGAGTAGAAGAATGAAGATAGTCTCAATAACTGAAATATACAAGTACACATGTAAATGGCTGTGGAAGGGGGAGGAAAATGGGGAAGAAAAGAGAAAATAGAAAGCCTTTTTCCCTCTTTATCCTCAATCAGCGTGTCTCCTGCTCTTACCTGGCTGTCAGGCCATGGCACAGCACTGTGCACAGAAATATGTGATCAGTGAGGTAAAACACCTGTTCTATTTCGGTGCTGCCCCTGCTGTGTTCTTATTTGCACAGGTGTGAATGAGGATCCAAGGAGAAAGGCACTGGTGACTGGGAGCACCATTCAGCTCTCCCTGCTCCAGGAACTGTCACCAGCTCTACCCTGGCTACACATTGTGCAGACACTGAAGAGCAGCTGCCAAAGCCACAGCATTTTCTTCCCACCCTCTTGCCAAGTGCACCTGCTGCCCAGAGCCCTCGCTCCACTCCTGCCAGAGCTGCTTGTTGCTTTTACTCTTTGATTTCCTCTTGTGCCTGAAGTGTGTGATGCATTCCTGCTGCAGCATCAGAAGAAACATTTAATCCTTTCAATTCATGAAAGATGGACATTGCTGGTCAGTGACTTACAGGGCTTAGGCCACATTCTGGTTTTCTGCCTGGCTCCAGATCCTGGTGCTGCAGACACCTGAGGCACATGGAGGGATGGAAGGGTCCACCTGGACATTGCTGCAGCACTGCAACCTCATCCGTGATGGGTGTCTACAGATTGCTGCTACTTCAAATCCTTGCTGCTGCTACCTTTGTGGATCTGGTGATCATTCCATATGAGCATCTCTAATCTGGATTTCTCACAAAAGCAAACATTTGAAAACACAACCCCACTGGCCATCTGTAATTTCTGCAAAGTTCAAACCCATCCATCCTCACCACGTAACAAAGGAAAATGACACAAAACCATCAAAAATCACACTTAAGCAATGCTGATGGGCAGCAGCACAAAACCAAGGTGAACTTGTGAACCACAGGCCTCGTTTGTCCTTTCCTGCAGTAATCTTGTCTGTGCTGCCAGGGATCCATCACGTTCCCAGCACCACTTGAACTCAGGGGTGTCTGTCTGCGAGTGCATAATACAAAGACCTGCAAAGCGCCTTGAAGGTACAAACAGTGGCACTCAGAGATCCAGTGAGCCTGCAGGGAGCAAGCTGCTCACTCTGAGGAGCACAAGTCTTTCATGACAGCCACTGGTTTTTCTTTTCTTAAAAATTATAAAATAAAATAAAAAAAAAATATCAATGGCACAACTGCACCACCGCTGGTGCTAAAAGGATCAGGCCCCTCTGGTGATTTCAGATGTTGTTCATTTACTCAGAAATTAATCCTCCCTCCCCTCATATTCAGAGCCACTTAACGCCAACCAACAATTATGCCATCTGATCACTAAAAATAAAATAACTTTTCTTCTTTGTCTCCGAATGTATTCCTTCAGGACCCATTTTTTTCTGCTGCTCAGTGAGCCAGAGAGACGGATATTACGAGTCCTGGGTGTTTAACAAACAACATGACATGCCACACTCTTGAAGAATACAAGTGCAGGTCTTCAGCTTTCACAACAATGGATCTCATTTTGGGGGGAAAAATAAAAGGCATGATTTTAATTTGTTTAATCTTCTGGTTAAGTAAGAAATGTGGTCATAGCCACCCTAAGAGCACTGAAATACAAGCCATGCTCTGTCCAGAAAATGAATACTATTACGGTTTATGAGCAGTGTTGAAAAGATTAAACAGCACAAAAAATAAAACACTCATGACAGATCAGAATAAACGTTGTGTTACTCTTGGTACATATGTAACAATTAGGAGCTAGGTCTTGCAACCTTTATTCCCAACAATATCAATAGGATTACAGAGTAATCCTCAGAGGGTTTCAGGATCAGACAATAGTGTTCTGCTGTGTTTTCATATAACAACATATCTCAACACATCTTTCAACATCTTTAGCCAGAAAGTAAATTGGTTGTGTAGCGATTCTGCACGAAGGTAAAACAGAGAAGGCTGTCGTTCCTCTCTGCACAGAAAGGCACCTTAATACTTAATGTGATTAATTGAGGGGAGATTAATGACTGAGTCAACAATCATTCCCATCCGGAGTGTTTGCATAGGAGTGTGTGGGTATGCTTGCAGGAGTACACTTGTGTGCAAAAATCAAACACAAAACCTGATCACATGTTCACAGCTGGAAACTGTGTTCGCCTTTATTCAGTAAGGTATAAGGCACTATCATTTAGCTCTCCCACAGCAGGAGGAAAAATGGTGCCACAGAAGAGAACTATCACATCAGACACACTCCAGGGGTCTCTTTTACCTACATTGTTCCTCTCCCAAATGTAGCTCTTTAAATTTTAAATAGAAAAAGAAGACACAGAAACATTGTGCGGTACAAAAATGTCACGGGGAAAAAAATGTGGAAAACATTCCTCATTAAGCAAGGTAAATACCCTAAAGTTCAGGTGTAGCTTTGATTGTGCAGCGTGTGCCTTTAAGACTTAAAGAAACACCCACATCAAAGTGTTGTCTTAAGATGGTGGGGCTTTAGTTCAAACATAGCCAAGTTGTACAATAGCTGATGTGGTGGATGTCTACACTATTTTTATAGTGAATAAAACATGGCAAAAATACAGGCTGAACAGCACATTTCCCTTTTTTTTATTTTTTTTTTTTTTAATTTTTTTTTTTTTTTATTCAGAGAGGATAATGTGTATGTTCATACATTTACAGCAAGCTACACCCAAAACATCAGCTCAACATTACACATCTTTCTTGTGTTTTAAATACTGTCCTAAATGTTCAGAAGGCTAAACACAGAGAAACCCAGCAGAAACACCACTAAAGCACACAAACATCACAAGTTTAAAAAAAACCTAGGATATATTTTTTTATTCTCAATATATTTTTCAAGGTAGAAAGAATATTTTGAGAATTCAGATGGATATCACTAAGGAAGAACTTTCCTCTAGAAGGTTCTCAGTGAATTTCTCTCTCATCTTGTTGATTTGTGTTTCCTAATTTTCTCAATACAGCTTTCACTGCGCTTATATTAATTCCAGTGTGCACAGACCACGAACATTCCTCCCTTCCTGCCCCTCCTGAGCCTGTGCCCAGCTTGTGAGGAATGGGGGAGCCCCACTGGGATGCAGTTCCCACTGGGATCCCATAGTTCCCCATCCCCTGCCCCACTGCACAACCAGCCATGGGAAAAGCCACACAGAGCCAAGGAAGGTGCTTTGGAAAGCAAGTGGGACCTCATCCAGTGGGAGAATAAACAGGTATTTCCACATATGATCCAGGCAAAGTTGGCAGCAAAGCTTTTTCCAAAAAAACCCTTGGAATATATGTAACCCACACATTTCAAGTATTGACCATTGGCCCAATTCAGTGTGGATTGGCTTTTGGAAACAAGGGCTACTTGAGGAAATTCCATCTATGAAATACTTCAGTATTAGCATTAATACCTTCTCTAGGAGATGTCTTGGATCTTAATGATGGTGCCCTCAGCAACAATTGCTTATTTTTATATTTATTACTTTTAGCAGGAATTGGAATAGAGCTGAAGCAAAACAAAATGTTGTTCACATTGGCTAATACATTTGTTAAATATCAATACAAGCCACTTAAAATGATCAACTGGGTAGTTAAAAATAGAGATGAAAAAGTGTAAAATTACTGTTTATCTAAGAGAGCTAAAAAAAGTTCACAAGAGAAATATTGTCAGAGTGCAAACATGAACTGTCAGACCTACCTTCTCTGGTATCAAATTCTGAATAAAAATACATCCATTAAACAAAGGTTTAAAGATAAATTATTTAAAAATACATCAATAAAACATTAAGCAACGCTGCTTGCTAAAGAAATACAAGGCCAAGCAATCATACCTTCTTTAGCCATGATGAAATCATAGAAGGGAAAAAAAAATACATAAACCACTTCATGTAGCTCAGTGATGTATTATTTGATAGGAAACACTTCCCTGCGAGTGTCCATTAACTGATGCTTACACTGTAACTCACAGTCTATGACATCCATATGAATCTCAAATGAATTCACTCCTATCACTGCTGGTTAAATGAATACTGTGTGGATTGGGGCTCTTTTTTGAGCAGATGCAATCTGTTCATGTATGATGAGCTCTATCTGAATGGAAGGGTTGCAGTGAGCTGGGTACAAGGAAGATGCACAAACGAGCCTGAGAGGTTTAATCTGGCGGCACACAGAGATCAGGAAGCCAGTGCATGTTCTCAGGAATGGGAGGGGAAAAGCAACTGCACAACATGGCAAAAATCAGATCCTAGCTGTGATATTAAAGAGCAACAGGAATGCACACAAAAAGAGTAAGAACTGCTATTGTGTATTGACAGAAGAAAAACAATGCACCAGAGCGTGAGAGAAAGATGCTGTTGGGGAAAAAAAAATTGGAACAGAAGGGAAGTGAAGAACCTTATGGTGTGTAGAGATTAGGTAGTGATTGAGGACATGTTAGAAAAACAACCTGTGAGGGAGACTAATTGTGATCAAAGAGCAAATAACAGAAAACCTGGAAAAAAAGGGCAGAAACAGATACAACCTCGTGTTTCAGAGGGAACAGCACAGGGCCAGTTTAGCATCCTGGAAAATGGCCCACAAAAAGACAGAGGGAACAGAAATCAAACAGGTCTGCCACAGCAGAAGAACTGACTGTGCTTTTTCATAAATAGCCAAACAGAAGTGAGGGCTTAGTCCCACAGAAAACCCCTACTTTAGATTCAGAGAGCCTGCCAATGGAGCTAATCCTGTAACCAGCCATGATCCAACTCTATAAAGTATCCTCAGAACTGCTGCTGCCACCACTTGTAGCTCCCGCTGCTCGTTCTTCACTTCACAGCATTTCTAAGACAGATTGTCTTGGGCTTTGAAGAGTTTACTCAACAGGGAGATGAGCAAAGAAGAAGGAAAAGATGTTAAAAGTTCCACTACTGCTGTGGCTCAGAAGTAGGACTGGTTTACTTAAGCTGCCTGCCAGAACCAGTACTGCACTTTTTAATGAACATATCATTTATTCCCCATGAATACTGGCTGACATGGAAACAGAGGAGGGAGCCCAAACTGGCTGAACCAACTCCTTCCCCATCAACACAAACACACAAAAGACTGAGCTACAAAACATGAGAATGCAGTTGTCAGCAGAGAAGGCTTTGTACTGTTGGGTCCTGTCTGGGCCACGAGCAACTCCAGTTTTACCCCAATCTGCAATGATCAGAATGAAAATATTTACAGCAAAGGGTGAAAGAAACAATACACACACAAGAGTGGTATTCCCTCTTTCCACATTTGCAGGAAAAAAAGGGACACAGATATAGTATCTTTCCCATGCCTCCATAAAACCACATTTTGTGCCAACATTTTTAACAATTGCTTTCTGCCTTTCTTTTTTGATGTTTTCCAACCTTTCTGTTAAGGTAGCCTCTTTCTCACAGAGCCACATGCAAATCCTCCCTGAAGACAAATCTCCTTGCCAGAACAATAGGCAGAGGTTCTGAAACTGCCATAAAATAAAGCCTATTCTTAAATAAACACTGTTTGATACCAAGTCCAACAACTGAAGACCTGGAGCAGTTTGCTTGGACATCACTGGCTCCCAGGTGGAACACAGCTCCAACAAGCTTTGTGTCCCTGGGTTTGAGGATGGCAGTGCTGGATCATTCTCATATTCTGAGATAAAATATCCATGGAATTAGGGAAAGAACTCTACATGAGGTTGTCAAGGCTGGAACACTGCAGCTACATGTGCACCATGAGGTGTCACAGCCCTCCCCAGAGCCCTGGGGTGCAACAGCCAGTTCCCAGAACCCCCAAACACATTTTGGGGCATTTATTTGGTCCAACACCTGTGAGTGGCACACAAACACACACACACAGAGTTGTACCTCTGTGCTCAGTTCCCTGTGCTTTGTGGCCAGTTCCAACTGCTCTGCACTGGGAGCCAAAGCCTGGGATGTGGGGCCAACAGGATGTGGCCAAAGCATGGGATGTAGGGCCAATGCTCAAAAGCCTGCTCCTGATCCCCACCAAAACCCTGCAGTGGAGACAGCCAGCTCAGGCTGCCAGCCTTTTTGTACAATTTATTTAAAACTGTCTCACACCATATTTTAAAAATACACAAAATCATTGAAAAACTGAAATCTAGCAGGGGGAGGGGAAAAGAAAAAAAGATTGTAAGTGTTCAATAGTTAATGTTACATTCAACAGTAATTACTTAACACATACAAAGCTCAATTGCATAACCTACAATTCTCCCACTTTGTGTAGGCTCCTTTGCTTCTACTTTAAAT
This sequence comes from Oenanthe melanoleuca, assembly GCF_029582105.1. Taxonomy (NCBI): domain Eukaryota; kingdom Metazoa; phylum Chordata; class Aves; order Passeriformes; family Muscicapidae; genus Oenanthe; species Oenanthe melanoleuca. The sequence continues at coordinate 99,764,328 of NC_079336.1, read as the reverse complement.
AAAAGAAATTCTTTTCATTTTGTCAAGAAAACTTTTCTCTACCTCACTACTGCATGACAAGGGAACAGATGGCAATTTAAGGGGAGAATTTATGAGAGCCACAATCTTAATGTTGCATAAAGAAAAGAAAAAGACTCGCATCAAAACCACTGACAAATGTACTTGCTAATATTAATGCACTCCCCATTCATCCAATATGCTTCCTAATTGCTTTTCTGTACATAATAATGTGGCACCTGCTGCTCAACATTGCAAGCGCATCAGGATTTCTCCAAAGTCAAACAGCTCTGCAACTGGCCCTCTCCCAGTGATAAATGTAGAGCACTGTATCACGCACAGTTCCTGTCAGTGGCATAATTAAAATTTTATACTTACAGAAAAAGATAGTAAACAATCAGTTCTTAAATGGATTCACAAGAGGAACTCTTGTTACAGCCAACTTTATAATTAGTATGCATCATGTAATGCTAATATATCCATGACAAGAAAATAGGAAAAATGTAGGAACTCAGTTGTTCTCTTTAATGCAATGTTAAACTACACACCAAAAAATGAAAGCAATCAGCCTATTGTTATTTCAGTCTTCTATTTCTGCTCTTCATTTTCCATTGAAAATAGCTCGGCACATTTTGCACTGGAATCATGGTCTCTCCCTTGTGCCACATCTCTGGAATTTTCAAACAGCCACTAGGATAGGTTTCAGCTTTATGATGTTTATTCATTTTAATTTTACATTAGACAAAAAATATAATTTATTTTGAACAGAGCTTGGGCCAAAACGCACCATCTTTATTAGTTGACAAAACTCCCACTGACAAAGACATCCCAAACATTTCAATATATTTTTCTGCCGAGGTGGTTGTGCATCATCTGAAATGTGACAGGCTATAGGCAAAAAAAAAAAACCTTCCCATCAAATGTCCTAAATTAACTCCCGAGCCTGACAATATTAAGCACAGAGATGCCATATGCTTTCTGTTTCTTAGTGAAACTATTCTATATCTATCTGCTACAGAATACACACACGGATTTGCATAATGCATGGCTACTCTGTACATTGCAGATTATAATCTGAATATTTATGATAACATTTCAGCCTGAAGATAGATGCACCTTACAGATATTTTTGCTTACAAATGTGCTGTTTACACTCATGCCTGCTCATTCAAACATCCACACACACTTCTGATTAGTTTTCTAATCGTTTTTAAATTATTTGAGAGAATAATTTTAGAAATATAGCTATGCCAGAATTTGCTCTGCCCCAAAAATCCATACACTCTATGTGTGCAGCTCTACAATATTTTAGTGTTCCAAAGTTTAAAGTAATGTGTATTCCCATGCATGTATTTTTAACTAAATCAGTGGTTTTCATTTTTAAATGCAAGCTGTGACTACATTTAAGAAACTTTTTTATTCAGGGCTTCTATTACTTTGATTTGTAGTATTTGAATTATCTTCTGAAGAACTGGGTGGAAAAAATATTTTAAAAGCCTATTCAAAGAAACATTTTCAAATGCTATTATTTATGATATTACCAGCCAAATCAGAAGCATGGCTTTGCAAAAAAAAAGAAATCTTTCATCCTGTTTTAAAAAAATAATATGCAAAAAATAATTTTGAGGAGAAATATTTTCTGGAGTGGAATATAAATATTTTCTTTTTACCAATCTCAGTGAAGTATAATGCATGCTTGGAATATGTGTTGGCAGGGAGACAATTCCAAATGCCCCCGATTCACAAAGACATCCTGGTAGCCTGCTTAGAATATAATAGTTCAGATCTAAATCTTCTTTATCTTCACTGGGTGTGATGATGTGCCTGCCAAAAATTAAAATACCCTTCCAAATCAGTGCTGCTGTGTTCCAGAGGGGTGAAGGCTCCTGAGCTGGGAGGCAGCGCAGAGGTCTGAGGCACACTTGCATTTACACAGTGCTCTTTTCTCTGGGCTTTTCAAACAAGAATGGTGCAAGATTATCTCCATTTATAGCTTCAACATTTTTATTGAGAGTGCTATTTCTTCAAAGGAATATTGCAGAACATCTTTTTAAAATGTTCAAGAATCTGAAAACATGAATAGCAATGAATCCATTTCTATATAAACATCCTCAGTGTCCGCCTAACTGGAGCTATCAAAAGCTTCATTCTTACGAGCAAGTGAAAAATTCTCAAGGCAGGCTCCTATCACTCAGTTACAGAAATGGCCCCATTTCAAGGGTCAGAACTGCAGTGTCAAAACAAGAAAAAGCAAATATTTATTTTTATTCTTTTTTAATGTAAATTCCCATGAACAAGATGGTCACAGGGTATAAAGAAAATCTGGAGGTGACCCCCAGGATTTTTTCTGAAGATGAACAGAACAGCTGCTGGATTACAAATGTTTGGGAAAATTTAGCCTTTTGGGTTTAGTAATGTGAAAGAAAAACAAAAAACAAAAACAAAAACAAAAACAAAAAAACACAAAAAAACAAAAACAGCAAATCACAAGTCTAAGAACTCAAAGCCACAAGGTAACTTGTGACTGGAAATATATTGCTAAATTATTAATTGGCTCCCAGTACCCATAAATGCCAACTCCTCCACACCCCTAAAGTTTTCTCTATGGGCTATGACAAGAGATGGTGTTAGTACAGTATAGAGTGGGGAATTTAAAATCTCTGTTTCACCAGTTTGTCTGGGATGGAAGAGCCACTCCTGCAATTGCCATTCCCAAAACAGCACCAGGAACAGCAACAAAGAGGTGGAATAAGAGCATATGTTTGCAAAACTGGTTGGAGTGGGGCAAAATCATTCTTGGTATAACTTCACAGGCATCAAGTGAACTCCACTCAGAGTCATTTGGATCAGTAAATATAAAGAGATGATCCCTTGTCACTGTCCCACTAATCCTGCTCCCACTGCTGCTAAAACTCAAACTCCCACTGTTTTCAGCGATTTTTTCAGCAGAATTTGGACTTCTCAAAAATCTCTTAAAACCTCTGCAATATTCTCAGCAATATGGACAGGGTAACAAAAAACCAAAAACAAAAAAAAGCCTGTTTACTCTCCACTACTGACAAAGGCTTTTCCATGTGAACTGGACCAGGCAGGGAACAGCATTCCTGTGTAACAGGGAGTGGCACTGAAGTATTGGTTATTTCCCTCCACTGCTTCACCAGATCCCTCTCAGCAGGAAATATTATACTTTAATGCAGATTTCCTGGATTTCCAGCAAAAGCCCTTGTCAGCTCACCATACAGCACATGCAGGAGTCAGACAGCTCTTGCAATTCTATTAAGAACCATTTTAGATTAACCCAACTTCCATAACCTACCTAATATAACACAAATATTAATACATTATAGTTATTTCATCTAATTAGCTTTTCATTGTTTTAACCCAAGTGCAATCTCACACCATGTTCTCCAGTTCTCTAATACTGGATGTACTCAGCACAATATGATAAATGAAAATGTGTACCAAGCTCATTAAAACATAGTAAAAAATCTGTCTTAGCAGAAGCCAAACTGAACCCCTCCATCTCTGGCAAAGACCAGTTTTTAATTCTGCTACAATTTCATGTCACTGCAAACTTCTTCATTTGGAAAAAGCTCCAGCTTGTACCAACTGTGGCAGCCTGCCTGCTCAGGGGACAAGCTGGTGGCACTGCAGCATCCCAGATCTCCATGAAGGAAATTCCAAATCCATGTCTTAGCCTTGAGTTTTAAACCTAGCAGGACAGGCTAGGCTCAGACTGCAACAAATAATATTTGTCCTTTCCCAACAAGACCTTTCCTAACAAATACATTGGTGGAAACCCCTGGGAATCAGTGTGCATCCCAAAATTTGCACTTTTCCCTGGGATGTAGCTGGTTCAGTTCTTCACCCAGCACAGATTTACAGACACAGCTTCCTTCACATGGGCAGCACCCAGCTGCTGTCCCTCTGCAAAATATCATACAGAGCTAGATTTTTTTTTTTTGTTGAAATCTGTTTATTATCAAGAAATTCTATTTTTCCTTTAAAAACTACATTTAAAAAAGAAAATTTTTAGCCATCCTGGTTACACAGAGAAACTGAAAGTATGTCTTAAGCATATATTTCAGAAGGTTAAAATAAAAAAGGCAAAGAGCCCAAAACTACCAAATGTATTCATTAAAAATAAAAAAATAAAAATCAGGTGATTCGCAGCCCTACCTCATGATTTTTTAATGCTTGGGTTTCCAACAATGCAAATGCTACCATGAATAATAAAATTTTAAAGCAACAACAGTGATGCCTGTGAAGAATAGGAAACCAAGATTTTTTGTCAGAAAGGCAGGGGTGTGGAACATACTGTCACAACTTATTAGAAAAGTCACTAATCTTGCCACTTTCAGGGCAATATAAGACCCATCAGTTCACAGTAGGTTCAAACACCTCCAGGATATGGGTAGCAACAGAGAAGAAGAAATTTTTTAAAAATTAAATAAAGGGGGGGGGAGGAAGAAATAAAATAAAATAGCTCAACTGTGTGATTATAAAGTCATTCAAGAAAAATATAAATAAACCCTTGCAACTTCTCTCACAGAGAGGAGGTATCATAAAAACATGAAACATTTGTTTCCTGGTTTTTTAAATTATGTTTCCTTAAAAATATCTTCCCACCTCAGAGAGCATTTCAAGCATCTTCATTTCCATATACAGACACTGAAGCTACAATGCAAATGTTAAGCATTTACCTAAAGCATTGCTAAAAATGATTATTCCTCCCAAATAACTCACTCCTGCTGGACATTTACTTCCAGCAGCTTTCAGAAGAATTTTCTGCTAATCTTACTCTCAGACCTGTTATTTTATAATCTCAACATGGGTTAAAAGAAGATTGGAATATACTTCCCAAGTCCATTAAAATTATGGCATTAACCAATCATATTTTAGCAGGCCAAGAGGAAATAAAAAGGCAAGCAAAACCCCAACTTGGAAAGATTCTTTTTCCCCCATATTATTCACAAAGCCTTGAAAAATTCTAGAACTGCATCTTTCAAACTGGTTCAAAATGTGTTATAAAATTATTGTAACATGTAAGAAAAGCAGTTATTTAAGGCAGAGGCTTTTATGTCAAACAGTGTTCCTTGTCAAAACAAGCAGGTCCTCCTATAGATATCATACTGATAAAATAACTATATGATATTTCTCAATTTTATATGTACAAGAATTCAGGAAAAATGTTTTTGTATTATTGTTATTAAATTCATGTTAAATGTATTATGTGCTGTATGTCATTTCCCACCAGCTCTGCCATTAACTCCATACCAGCTGGTGCTCACTGCACTAAACTCTAATATAATGAGCTCAGATATTGCTCACAATTCCAGAGCTAAGCTGAAAACATCCTTCAAGTATAAAAATAAGTCTGATTTTTTCAGCTAGCAAGAAGATAAAGTTAACACCTGTCTTAATTTGAAATTGTCAGGGGTTTGAAATATATATAAACATACACATCTACAAAAGCAACAAAGAAAAATCTCAGCTGAAACAACTCCAAATTTCATGTTTGTCACATACATCACCACAAGAGATCATTTAAACATGGTTGTGCCTTTCTGACTTCAGTCAGATGGTCCCTACAGTGTTAAAAGTTCAAAACCCTAAAGTAAAAGCTGTGCATGGTTATTGGTTTTCTATACAGTTTCTGTATCTTGTGATTTTACCATCCTTTTAGGATGTGATGCTATTACTGGATGCAATGCAAGTTTTTAATGTCAATTAATCCTCCTCACACTTGGCTCTCTGAGCTGCCTCTCCAAAGGAGACAAAAGCTACAAGTACAGCGTCTACAACACAGGCAGGGCAGGAATTCTGGAGTGTTCCTGGACACCACAGCCCCCACCCAGGACACAGGACAGAGCCAGAAGGAGGTGCCCAGCACACTGGGAGGGAGCTCCCATCAATCCTGCCTGCAAACCAGAACAGCAGCCCCCAGCCCCACAGGTGCAGCCCTGGCACAGTGATACCTGTGAATGGCACAGCACACCTGTGTCCTAAAGGACAATTCCTAATGCCCTAAGAGAGAGCATTCAGCATTCACCACCCTCTGACACCATTCTCAATCTTCCAGTCCTCTTCTTGGGATCCATAATCACCAAGAGGGACCATAGACAAATTAGCATCACCCAGTACAGAGCTCTCCCTGAGGCCCTGACAGAGCAATGGGCTTACATCAAATATTCTGACTGCAGACACAGCTTTTTATTTAAAGTTTTCTTCACCTTGGGACAATCATTACAAAACAGACTACATGTGAAGCAATGTGTCTTGCCAAGATCCATCCTCACAAGGCCCCATGGATTTTGGGAAACCACTGCTGTTACAGAGAGCGTGACTGCTGGTGGGAAGCAGCATTTGTCCCTGAGAGAAGAGTTTATGAGAGTAGGAAAAGTTATAGTGCATTTAGGGTGGGAAATAAATTTTTGATGACTCTAAAATGATACATCTGTGCATAAGTATAGACACATGCATACACTGAAGTGTGAGTCTGTAAAATAAACAGCAGCATTTCCCTTCGGATGGAAACCCAAATTTCCATCATCCTCAGTCTTAGCACATGAAGTATTGGGTTAAACATTTTTAAAGCAGTTACTGATTTGGCATCCCTCAAACTTTAGAGGCACAATGGGAAATGCTATTAATGCACTGGATTTTTGAGGAGGGGTCAGGACTTTCAGAGAAATGGCACTTTTTGAGAGCATCCCAAACTTGTAAGCATTGAACCCATTTGCCATTTTTTCAGTTCCACAGGGCTCAGGTTACTCTGATGGTTTCCAGCACCTCTGGACCAACCTTACCCAACCCCAGTGTACCTAAACTCCCAACACAAATCTCAAACATTCAACTTCTTGCTTCTTATCCATCATTATGAACTTGGTTAGACTTTTTCTAAATCCTTCCAGCATCTTCCCTGGCATCATCACCAGCAATTAAGGCATTTTGCCCTTTTTTGATGGAACTCTGCCTCTCCCCCATCATCTACTCCCATTCCCATGCATCACTAGCAGGGATGGAGCTTTGAGAGCTTTGGCAATTCCCAGACTGCAAGGCCACAATCTCCTCTCTCAAACCCCTTCTTTAGATTCTTCTCTGCTGCAATGTTTATAAATAATCACAGAATTCTTTACCAGATGGGTGGAATCTGGCCTTTAGTACACAGACATATATAAAATATTTCTTTAAAATGCAACGTGCATAAAAATAAAACGGAAGGAAGGTCCATAAGGAGAAGGAATATGTTTTATTTAACTAGCTGATAGAGTCTGAAGAAATGGACACGTTCCCTTCTTGGTTATATCATCTCATTTGGTAAATAAGATTACCTAATCCTTCCATCTCTCACATCCAGAGGGAAACTGCTGCAACCATCCTCCTGGAAAAATGTACATTTTACTGCACCCTCCTCCTAAACCAACAAGCTGCCAGTTATGCTCTTGCCACAGAAAGAATCAACAGCAGGAAATAGTTCTTCACACACAAGACATCCAACATCCACTTTGCTTTAAAAATCTGGATGAGCCTGAAGTAATTCAGGGAAAAAATATGACAGGAGTCTGTATAGTGGCTAAGCATTTGATGAAGAGAAGGATACAAACATATGAGCACATATTAAAAATATACACCTGCATATTAGCCATGTCCATGCATTGGTGCTCAGCTCATTACCTGCAGTGACATGTGGCAATATTACAATAATGCTGATGATGAAAGGAGGTATATTATGCTGTGGGGAGAGGGCTATATGCATGTTTTATTTGCTTGAGTTACAGCAAGTTGTGACTGCCTGTGACATTTGGCCATACTGCAGCCTCCAATAAACATAAAACAAAGTCTACACTGCCCCTTTAAAGACATGTTTTCCATTCATTCCATAGGGCTGAAATGTGTTCTAATGCTTCTGAAGGGTTTTAATAAATATGAGCATGTATAAAATGCTGCTGATGACTCAATTGCTAAATCACTTGTAACAGCTGTAGCGCTGTGATCTCTTCTGAAATAAATTATGTCATGGTGATTACCTAAGAAAAGTGCATCTCTCATATGATACTGTATGATGCATTATAGATTAAACAGGGGCATGGTGTGTATTTATGCTACAGCCTGCATTTAGTGCAGGTGGACACACCATCATGGAGATATACTGGTGTCATTTCTGTGACACCACAGGCACAGATGGGGGAAGGACACACAGACACCTTTTGGATTCCTCTGCTAAATTCTCTCATTTCATCAGTCACCATTTCCTCTTCCTAGGACTGATCAAGGCTTTAAGAAAAAACAGAGGTTTAGTCTCTCCATTTCATCCAGTGCATTATCATTGTAACATTAATCTTTCTGGAATGGATTTCATTTTATCTGCTTGCATTTCATGGCTATGTAAAAGTATAAAAAAATGCATTTTTATTTTCCACGGGAACATTAGCACCTAACATTAGTAAGGGTAGAAGTAAAGCTCTTGTTCTAAATAATTTTAACAGACATGCTGCCATCAGAGGGAGGGCCATAATATTTTCGCATTAACTGTTGATTTTTTTCCTAAAAAATGTTCTATGTCAATAGGATAAAGAGTTGCTGATTCAGGAAAGGACACTTTCTACCTAAAGACAGTACAATTTATTCTTATTATTAGAAGTAGCAGTGAGCAATTTTCCTCAAAACAACACGCCATCATTTATACACATTTTTAGGGCAGTATTTTAGATATGTAAGAAAGTAATAGGGCACTGACAAGGTCCAATTGAATATAATATAGAAGTCACTAAAATAGAAAAGGAGCCTTTTGAAGGGTTAAAAAAATTAAAATACACAAGCAGAATTAAAAGGACAGTAGAAGAAAAACCTTCCATTAAATATGTTACTGTTGGGGTTCCCTTGACTGTGTTCAGGTCAAACACTAAGAACCACGAACAACATAAACCAATCTTTTCAACATTACAAACCCAGTTTCAAATACTTCATTAAACTTTCCAACCACTGGCAAAAAACTTTTATCAACTTTATGTGTTAAAAATGAGGCTTTTTGTGGCAGGCCTCTGCAGATCAGTATAAATTCAATCCAATTTAAAGCCCAGTAACGATGTGGGCAGTCTCAGACTATTACTTTCAATGGGATGGAGTCCCTAAGGATGACATAGACTTAGTCCCATTGAAAGTAATGGGGTAAGCAATCACATGCCATTACTTTCAAGGAGACTCAGTCTATACTATCCATAATAACATGGTAATATAAATCTGGACTGACTCATCAGCATGAAGAATGAAAATGTAAAAGAATGGCAAAGCAGCAAACGTGCACCCTGAGACAAAAAAACAGCCCCTTGGTTTCTCTGCATCCATAACTCATCAATGGGGAAAGTTTATTACAGGAGAGGCACAGAACAGCCTAAAAAGGCACAGAAATGCAAGGTGAGACATGAAAACTAAGAGGAGGCTTCAGCAACCGAGAGTTCTTTTAGTTTCCACTGCCCCTCCTCTTTTCTTTATCTTTTTTTTTTTTAACAAATTGTTCTGGTCCTTTAAGTCCTCAATTTAATTTTTTTTGTGTTTTCTAAATCCAGCAATATGAAAAATATTTGTTCATGGAGAATGTCTCTCCATAAAGCCATTTATTTTTCATTGTTTTTTCCTCAGTGTACAACACAGACAGCTACAAATAGCCTCTGCAATCTTCCCCTCTGCAAATCAAAGACATTAATAATATATTAAAAGGCTAGATAATTCTGAGCAGGTGGACAGGGTGGTGATTGATCCATTACTGCGCAAATACCTTGGTAATGGTTTGTAAAAACTTAAGATCCACAAAACAAAGAGATAACAAAGCCCCACTATTAAGACAGACACATTTATGGCTAGTAAATTTTTTACAGATTAATAGAAAAGACCGACTCAAATCCTCCCCTTGATCTAAGAATAATGCTCAGGTTAGCAAGGCTCAGGAGTAAAAGCCATTGGTAAGAAGTAAAGCAGAAGCCCTGCCCTGTACCTGCAGGGTGGATAGGATGAATTATTTCCATGAGGAACTTGCCACAGGTTCAGTAAAACAGCCAAAAGCATTTCTGTAATATTCACACAGCACCATAAATCCCTTTGTTGATCTGCTAGTATCTTGACAAAAAAACAGCCTTAATAAGAGCACATAGTTTGCACATAAGCCAGCTTTTTTTTTTTTTCCATTTCCTGCCAGTTTGCTGGGCAGTAAAAGATACAATTATAAACATTTATATGTACACATATATGCATTAGAACATTTTCTCCCCAGTATAGTGGTGGAAAAGAAGTCCTCTGGCTAGTGAGCAGCAATCAAGAATATTGAATCTTTGCATTCCATAATTTGCTACAAGGATAAGAGCTGGAATAAGTCACAGGCACTCTAAAAGTTTGGGTAAGAGTCCCAAATAATTAAGCCATGGAACTGTTTGTTAGACAATTACGTGGCTGTGACACAAATCGGAGTTTAGTGGTTGTCAAGTTATAATTGTCAAGTAAAAACCTTAACCTGATGAATCCAGAATGGATTTTGACATATGGGACAGGGGCATAAATGATGTTTCCAAACTAAACTCTGTCACCAAAATAAAAAAATACAAAATTTGCAGGAATGTGATACTAAATCACACAGTATGAAAACATAAGTACATAAAAATAAATATTTTAAAATTATCTGAACACTGTTCTTTGAACAGGAGGCAAATTAGGTTCAACCTTAGGCATAGAAAACCTTCAGGGATAGTTTGCTGCAAGAACCAAACCCTACACTTTTCATCCCATAATAAATATTTCACTACTACTTCATCTGTGGCTACTTCATCTGTGAACTCATTGGGTCCTTTACCAGAGCCTCAGTAAATGCCACGTTCTGGGAAATGCCCAAATCCCTGCACTTAAACGGGACCTTACAGAAATACCTGGAGGTTTGGCTGGAGCCAGTTCAGTTGGAACCTCTCCTGGAAGAGCAGGACTAGGCCAGTTCTGCAAAGGGCACAGGGTAAGATTTGTAATCACAGCAATTTCTGCAGTGGAATATTGTTATTCTGGAAATATTTTCATACGTTGCTGGGTGTATCTGCTCCTTCCAACATAAAGAAGATGCTGCTTTGTGCATTTCATAATCCTGCAGCTTTAATCAGTTGCTGCCTTTCCCCCTTGTGATTCCAGCAGGACTGAGCACCACAGCAGCAGCTTACAAGTGTAATGAAGAAAGAGCTAATGGTTTAAAAAAAATCTTAAGACATCTCCCTTCTTGCTATATTTATATTGCAGTCTTTCTCCTTTCTCTTTTTCTTTATAAGTAGGAGTTTCCCTTTCTTAAAAAAGCAAAAAGCTTTAAAAGACAAAACAGAAGAAAAAAGCTCCTTTAAAAGGAAAGGAGAAAAAAAATGGACTATGACCCTTAAAAATAATTTAAGCATTTTTTCAGAGAGGAAAAGAAAATCTCACCGTATCAAGTACTAGAATTAGAACAGAACCAGTTGCAACTTTGAACAGCACCTGTTTACTCAAATCTCTATCAGTGCATGTGTAAAACACAGGCCTTAGTAGAGCAATATCAGTTTTTTCCCTAAAATATTTTTCTATCTGTTTTTGCACCTGCATCTCAGTAAACAATTTTTAAGCTATGAAAAAAGCTCTGACGGGCAGGATCATATTTATAGGAACAATTTGTACTGAATGTATTTGTGTATGGCAAAGAATAGAAATATTTTAAAAATTAAACTATTGCATTTCTAAGTGATTTCATGTTATGTACAATTTCACAAATAATAATTAATAATAGCAGAGGGAGCATAATGAAAACTGCCAGCTTGTTTAGCAAATATGCTATAGCATATATATAGTACAGCACAGCTTAACATACAGCTCCTAGAAATGTATACACCTTTCTTGATGATTTTGATAATTTATTTGCAATAATTTCTGTTTTCAAAACATGCTGCCACATTCAAAGGATGGCTATGTTTAATTAGAATTTAATATGTCCTTGGATTTTAGCCAAAGGTGGCGTTTGATCCCACACTCAGATCTATGGGCAGAAGTAGCAGCAGGCACTGCACATTGTCTAATATTATCCACCACAGTCGTGTGGAGGAACCAATTTTACAACACCCAGGCACTACAGCCAGGAGTATCTCAGACAGGATTGAGCCTTTAGACCCCTCCTGCATCTACTGACAACTCCTTCCTACATGGTTACATCACCATGAAGTGAAACAGGTTGCAGTGCAAATCTTTTTTTGTTGTCACCTGCAAACAGAAATTCAAATTATTTACATTTTGGGGGGTAGATTTGTTTGAAATACAGTAAAAATAAAGATTGGGGTGTTTTTTGTGGTTTGCATATTTTAAGTTCACAAAAATCTATGCTGTAAATAAATCATTGATACATTAAGAATGATTACCACTGTGTAAAGTGGAATGTTGAATTACCTTGGATATATTACCCACAATGCTTCTCAAGGCAGCAGCTAATTAGCAGGAGAAAGGTCACACAAAAAAATAATGTGATTAGAAGAGGTTGAAAGAAAAAAAAAAATAGCCACATATTTGGACATAGCCCAAATTTCCTTTTTGCCACTGTAACTGAAAACCATTGCTTCAATATTTAATGAAATGCTTATGTTGCAGCACCTGGTCACATTGTCAGCAGCGCCTAAGCACTGCCTCCCCTGTGGGTCATTACTGCAGCCATCTGAACGGGGGCAAACTGCTCATCGACTACAATAATGCCACTCTTTAAGAATCTACAGCTACAAAACAGCAGGAGACAGAGTTACTTTGGCTCTGATCTTGGGAAAAATGGCTGGGGGCAAAATGCTGTTTCCTACCATCAGAGAGTGTACAGTTAGCAATAATTCTGTAAGTCAAAGCCCAGGCACCAGCCCCAGCTTGGCTGCCCTCCTCTGCTTTTCCTCCCTCTGCAGAAACCTCACAGCTCCTGGTGAGAGATCCCTGTCAACAGGAAAACAGTAGTTCACAGTCCCCTGCTAATGATCCAATGCATCAATAGCTCAAACAATCACAACAAGCAGATGTCCTAAGTTAATATAGACTTTCCTGGGATTTTACTTGTGAAACATTGCTTTAAAAGGCATTAGTCTTTTGTCCTCGCTAGAGATCTGCTAAATCCTGGCACCAATTCCTTGGGTATGCGAACCCCAGCCTAATGGAATTTAATTACTTTAGTGGTATTAATCATCTGTACAGTAGAGCAAAGAGTATTTTATTACCACTTTTAAGGGTTATCGGCACATTTATTTCAAATGAACTGTCAAACTGCATTACGTGGAAGGCATGCCAGCTTTGAATCCTGCAGCACAGGTGAAAAGACATTTGCTGCTTCAAACTCTTGGACATGATGAGGATGCCTCTGCCTCTCACAAGAAACAGAAGCATTTATCTAAAATTAAAAGCAGGCATCTTTGGTTTTAATGATTTATTTTTGCTCATGTTGGTTTTGTCAACTTCTAATTTCTGAGCTGGGAAGGGTGCTCTTTTCTGAGGAGAACAGAAACACCAGTTGGTACCAAATAACCTGTGACACTATTACAGGATTAGTTACACAAGAGCAATACCAGTCTTGTCCATTATCCAGCAACAAGGGCTGGCTCAGTAACACGAGGTTTTTTCTAATTCACTTAAATACATCAAATCCTTTGCATTCATATACATGGAAAAGAGTGTTTGCACTCAGCATAGCTTCTACCCTTGCTCTGGAAAAAACTCCACATGCCTGAAAGGTGCTCACCAGGTCACCAGCATCTTTCTTTTCTGTTTGCTCGGTATGCAGCAGCATATTTTACATGCTGCAAAATTGCAACTAAAATCTAGCAAAAATTAATACCCATTGAAAGATTTATTTTATTTTAATTTTTTATCCCTTTGGTGTGAAGTTTCTTTTTGTCCTGCCCCCAGACTCTTCATAGGTTTTAGACCTGTCCTACACCTGCTTTAAGCACATTGTTTTGCACTCATCGTCTCTCAGACATTCTGCACTGAGTAGCAAATGAGAGCAATTTGTGACACAAGATACTACGACATGTGGGAAAGACACATAATTAGTGTCAGAATGAATGCATTTGCTTTTTAAAGCCTATTTGTCCTAGGATTTCAAATGAATCAAGCTGCTATGTCTCTCTCAACAGCTCCATACTGCTGTATAATGAATTAAAAGCTAGTGTTGCTAAAATGTGCAAGCTTCAGGAATAAAAACTGTATGCATCTCAAAACCAGGGATGAGAGGATCTTAAAAGGCTCTAAACTCTAATGTAGCCTATTTTAAAGCCTTCCAAAAAACTAACCCATTTTGCTAAACAGAGAATTCTCAAGTGAAATTACCCCTTTCTGTGACAGATTACTATGAATTTACAAAGCTACTTTGAGTCTTGTCTTTCTGAAAAGAAAAACCTCAGACTTCCATCATCTTTGCCCCATGTCTCAGGCAGGTTCCCCTCCCCAGCTCTCTGCATGCAGCAGTGCACACAGAGCACATCTCAGTGTCCTGTTCAGACACCTCTCTCAAATAAATCTTCCCTTCTCTCTTGCCAGATACACATTCTCATCTGCCTCTGTTTCCTTCCCCTGCTATCCAGGTACTCAGAACCATTACCTGCCAGGCACTACCAGTGCTAGTGTCCCCCACTCAGGGACAGCTGAAGAGGAAAAAGGGCACCTCAGACCTCTTGCCCCTTCTCTTACTGACTTCACTGATTGTGACTATTTACAAGACCATGATACTTCGCCTTTCTGTATTTTAAACATCTCCAGCAGATTTTAAACAGCAGATTAAAAAGACAGAAGGTGGTGCTCACCAGTCCTACTCCAGTGACCCTAAAAATGAGTTGGAAAGTGGATTTGAGGGACCTGAAGGAAGCATTTTTCTTCCAGGCACTTGTAATCTGGATTCATTAACTGAGGTTGGTTGTAGCTGAAAAACAACTCTTTAACAGAACATGAGGTTCTCCTAAAATTAGCATTCTGAGTAAGCCCCAATAGCCAGGTTTTGATCAAGGGAATAGCACTTCAGTAAGGAGGGGAAGAGGGAGTAAATAGAGCATTTCTGCAGCTATCTTGCTGTTGCTGCTGCTGCTGAATGTATCCTGGGCCATAAAGAGCGATGCCCAGCAGGTCACAGGCCCATCTGACAAGCCTGTGGCCAAGGTGTTGGCTTTGAAGCACTGCCCACAGCATGGCCCTGCAGATCCAGGTAGCACACCCCGCACCCCAGACCCACCAAACAGCTCCTGCTCCCCCACTGCAGCCCAGAGCTCCCCAGCTGAAAGGTGCTGTGTATTTGCAAGCCCCAGGCAGCTGCATATCCAGCCAGCTGACCTCATCAGCTAATAGGAGAGGCCCATTTTTAAATGCCACTTTATGATTAGGCAACAGAACAAACACACACACGTGTTCCTGCGAGATAAATGTCTTGGAAGCAGGCAGAGATACAAGGCACAGCCAGATGCCTCCAGTGACCCTGAAAGAATGTTATCTTAATGTAATGCACACCTTTGACTGCCTTGTTGTGTTTAATGCATAAAGTAGCCTCAGACACAGGTTCAGGAAGAGTTGTGAGATATCCCACACGGTGGGTACAGCTCTGGACTAGCAAGTACTTAATTTCAATATTTACAAAGATATTGCTGGACTCTGCACCTGTTTTATCACTTTATCTGAAGCATCCTGTGTATTGCAGCTCAGGCCCTGCTGCTGTGCTCACACAAGCAAATCTCAAAGAGTCTCCTAAGGCATTCTGCTTGTGGAAAGAGTGCAGAATCAGACTTACTTAGGATAGGAAAAGGAATACATACTGCACCTTAAAGTGAAGATTCAATTTTTAAAATAAGGAAGTCATTTATCAGTAAAGCAGCATGGAAATGATGCAGTTAGCCTAATCTTGTTCTGATTAAAGCCAAAAGGAGTTTAGCAAAAGGTGGCAGAATTGGGCCCAAGTCTGAGATGATTTGAGACCAATTTTCTCTTGTAGCAGTTACTGGAAAGAAGAAAGCCTGGTTTTTTTTTTTCCAGGAAGAAAAGTATGTTTCTTGCCTTGTTCTCAGCATTTTGTCTTCACTCCAGTAAGTCTCTGGCCATCACTTTCAGCATCTGTGGGGTTGCCCAAGCTAAATGCAGGGAATTATAACTGTGAAGTTCAAAGTCCAGCTCTATTAGCTTTCAAAGGAGCTGTTAAAAGCAGGCGTCTGATGCACCAGGAGTGGCAAGACTTGCATATAAACTGAATCTTACAGGAATGAGCACTCGTGGAAGTCAATGGGATTACTCACAGTGCAGGAAGTTAAACATGTGCATCCATTTCGGGGAGCCTCATGCAGAGTACAAACACCCTTAATGCTGTGCATTGCTGAACCTCCTCGTAGCATTTCCAAGCTGGCAGAGGTGGCCTTTCACTAAAACTCCAGAGTGGGGCCAAAGTCAGATTTTGTACAGCTTAGCCTAACCCATAGATGCTTTTAAAAGGGACCCAAAAGAGCTGATGCAAGCAATTAGCTGGGAGTTGAGAGTGCTTGTCTTCCCAAGCCGGTCTATCCCTTCTGGTTCAGGTTTAGAAGGGCTTTGCTAATGCACAATTAGCAGTTCTTACAGGCGTCTCCTCTCAGTACTAAGACAAAGAAGTGTTTGGTACAGAGGATCTGACTTGCAAAGCTTTACCTGAACGTTGTTATTATAATTTTAGTGCTCTTTGTCTGGCACCAGAGGAGAGCTTCTCATTGCTGGGTGACCCTACCCCAAAGCAATCTGGGTTCACCACAAATAAATGACCCCAAAGTTTAACTCCAATGAATAATAACCATGTTTTTAGACAGGGCAGTGTTAAACTGACACAGCATCAAGCCTACAGGCTCCTCCAGAGAAGAAGTTCCTGAAACCACACAGAAGATGCCCAGTGAGAACAGTTGTGCAGACACAACCATGCCTGGAGCTCCTAGGGGGAGGGAACAGGTCCCTGAGGATGTGCCAGGGTACAAACAGCTCTGGGAAAGCTACTACAGGCTGAAATCCTACCACATTCCCCAGATGTCAGCACCCAAGTGACCTTTTCCATCTAACACAAGATCTGGCTGATTACTCAATTCAATTAGTTGTGCAAGAAAACCAGAGTCAAGTGAACTCCCAGCATGCCAGAGGCTCTTAGACTGAACTGCAAGATGTCCATGCAAATATTTGCCAACAACAGGCTCCATCCCTGCAAGTGTTCAAGGCCAGGCTGGACAGGGCTTGAAGCAAGCTAGTCCAGTGGAAGGTGTCCCAGCCCATTATACGGGGTAGGAACAAGGTGATCCTTCCAACCCAAGCCATTCTGTGGTTAGAAACATACAACACTCTCAGGGAACTGCAAATACTTTGCTGGCTGTCAGCCCTATTTAGGTTTTGTCAGAAATAAACTATTCTCAATCAAGATATCTAATAATTTAAAAAACAAAAATGAAAATGAAATGTTTATAGTTACTTTAATCTAAAGTAAGATTTTTAGAAAGAAAATATTTTTTTAAGAAAACAAACAATTGATTTTTTTTTTTTAAAGATTTTTCAGTAACTACAGTAAAATAAGGAATGATACATTAGAAATGCTTTAATATTCTCTACAGAATTTGGAAGCATTCTGAAGTTAAATCACATTATGTAGTGTTGATCCCTCATTATATTCAAGATATTATATTGGAAAATTCCTTATTACCTGCCAGTTGGAAAAGAACATCCTCAGTCACACCACAGCCAATGTACTGACTGAAAATATTGAGACTGAATTTCAACAACCAGATTCTGTTTAGGACTGCTTAAATTGTTTTTAGCAGGTGCATTTGTTTTCTAATGCAAAAAGGTATCAAGCACATGTGACTCTTCTAATTTGTAGGAAATAGCTTCAGACTCAGGTTAGTTCTGCACCAGGACACAGAAACAGTCTTGATGGAAAATGGGTAAAACAAAAATCAAACCTGTGTTGTTCACAAAACCAGCTGGCCTTTGCAAGGGGAACTAGGAAACGCTTCTTGAAGTTGTCACTTCATCATGAAGAACACCAAGATGTCACATCTCACATTTCCTATGTGGACAGCAGACAGGACAAGAATTCTCGGATGCCCTGGGCACTCTCCCTGGTGAGGAGCCCAGGGAGACCCTGGCTCCTCACAAAATCTAAAGGCTCAGACAAGCAATCATGGAAATAAATGCAGACAGATCACTTTGTGAGTAAAGGCAGTACAGAAAAAACAACTGACCAACCCTCCCCAAAAACCCCAGCACTGGAAATGTGATTTCTGAGATGACCTGGATACATTGACTCAGTGTCTGCACCTCCAAAGCACTGTACAGTTTTGGGCACCCACAGTGGGAGTCTATGAGCACAAGCCAGTGATTAACCTTTAACCAACCTTAATTAGACAATTCCTCCCACATTTGGATGACTTCATGCCAAAGAAGGAGAAGGAAGGCAGGCCTTCACTCCTCACTAAAAATACAACTGCTGGCAGGAGCAGCTGGGACTCCACCTTGCATTCCCAACAGAGCTCCACCCAGTTCAAAACACAAACTGAAGCTTTTCAGCTTGGTTCACCATGATGAGGAACCTAAAAGTGTCTGTCCTTAGTGGCCTGACAAGCCATGGTTCTCCTCCTGATCCAGAGGAGACTCAGCCAGGCCCAGAGCATCTCTGTCACACCTCACTCACTTCAAAGCACAACTCCAGACCTCAGGAAGCTCACTCCATACGCCACCCTACAGAGAATTTTCCTTCACGCTTTTATGCAACCCCGTAGGCATCCAGTGCACTTAGTCATACAATTAAGTGTGATTTTTTCCCTGAAACCAAGCTTGATTGGTGAAAATGCAAATAACTTTGAAAATTGCATTTCTGTGCAACAGATGTTACTCTTACTGTGTTCAAATACTTGGTTGAAATATAAAGCCTAATTTCCTCAGGAAAAAAAAAAAAAAAAAGGAAACATAAGAGCTTCTAACAACAGCAAACTGTGATAATGAAAGTTCCGTAGCATGCGTCACTGGATTCCATTTTGGAACTGTGTAATGCACAGTGGTTTTGTCTCATGATTACCAAAGAATGAATGTCACCAATTGATTTTATTATTATATTAAGACTCCAGTCACATACAAATTCAAACCCATGACTGAAGACCTGCAGATGGGATATGGTCACCTTTATTCTTGCTCTCTTAATGACCTTTAAGGGAGTTGCATCTCTCCCTAGAAATGCAGGATATCTGTAAAGACCAACTTCTCTATCAGACACCATTTCTTTTGAAATATTATAAAAAATTGTCTGCCTAGGGCTATACCATTTTAATTTTAAATAAGCATAAAAAGAATTATCAGATTATCATAAAACAGAATCCTCTCTTTAAAATTAGAACAAAATATATATTGAAAATCCAGAGAATAATAGGGAAAACAATACTCCTTTGTGACATCTCCTTTCCATGTTTGCATGTCACTGTTGGGCTGGGAAAAGCCTGGCCAAAGCTACTTGGTGCAGATGAACACTCAAGACTTCAGATGTGAAAGTTAATTTGAAAAGACAGAAGTTGACAGTCTATACAATCAGTTATTTAGAGATCTAATTGAAATTGCTGATACAAGCAGCCTGTCACACTGTATCAAGAAATTTCACTATTAACAAAAATCAATAAGAAATCAATAAGATTAAACTTTAATATGTACTGTAGTAACAGTAACAAAGCATCAGTAATTTACAAGCAAGACACTGCTTTTGCCAGGTTTCATCTCTGGATTTTGTACCACGTATGGAGTTCTTTAAATAACTGTGCTTGAAAGAAAAAACAACATGTCTGTGTGTGTATATATATAAGGAGATGAGAACTGTGCAGCTCTGTCTGCAGCTAATTAGCATCCTGGATGTCTCCACAGTACATGTGTTGACTGTCTTTTCTCAGATACGAGCAATATCTGGGCTTCTGCTTATTCAAATGAGGTAAATGCTGAACTTGTCTCTCACTTTTACGTTCTGCTAAAGAGGAATGTCTCCTCTGCAAAGGCAGCTCCAGACCTGCAGACTCTGTCAGGTGTGGGACACAACCATAAAAGTCAACAACAGAAGTAAATAAAAAACATGGGCCACCATAGAAGATACTTAGGTGTTTATATGTGCAAATAAAATACTGATGTTATGTTACTTCTGTAATTTCTCATAGCTGTGACATTGCTACTGTCACAAATGCTACACTTTATAGTTCCTGTTTCCCTTCATCCTCACATTGTTTTATATTCCACAAACTTTGTTGTTTTTCAAAGACTGAAAAGCACTGCAAGAGGGATTGAAATGCTACACTGAAAAAACAGGTAAGTGCAAACACATTGGTTTGCCTGGAAACTCAGATTTAGGGATACTTTCTTGCCATTCCCAGCCTGAACACCTTGAAGTATTAAAACCCCTGCACTAACAGTCTCTTAATCTACCATTTTGAAAGTTAAGACAATTTTTGAAGTTTCCAAAGACCAGAAAAGCATTGGTTACTCTGCCTGGATGGAAATCAGGAGAATTAAGAAGCTGGGTCCTTTAAGCTTGAATTATTATCAAGGCTGTAAACCCAAAAACTACTGGTTGCTCAATGTATGAAATCTCATTTTGCACAAAGTATAAGGATGTGAAAACACAGCTGAGTGGGGTGGCAAAAGGAATCCAGCTGGGTGGTCACTCCCTGTGAATGCCATGGCTACTGTTTCCTGTGCTGTGTAAGCAACAGGATAGGAATGAGATTGGTGGAATCCCAGTTTTGGGGATTTTTTCCCAAGTTAGCATCACTCGTCCTCAGTTCCTACATTCCTCAGCAGATGCCAAACCCATGCCTGAAGGAGGGAAAGATAACTTTCATTCCTTTATTGATCTATCAGACAAGAACTTAATCAATCTTCTTTATAAGCTATTAAAGCAGAGCAAGAGAAATGAACTCACCTGATACATTCAGCATTGATTGCTTCTTTCTAAGAAGGGAATGTCAGCCTTATCTGCGACTACAGCTGCGATTCAATTTCTCAGAAACAAGTTTTTCCCCTCATTAGCTCCCCAGAAATAGTGCAATTAAAAATGTATTTTAGACAAAATAGAGAATATAATCTAAATTAAATGAACACCACTTTCATTTAAGTTTCATTAGTTAAGTGTGTTCCAGAAACCATAAGATGGGGTCTGGTTAAGGAAAATCTTTTAATGAAACATAAGCTGTGACCACCCCATTACTAATTTCAGTGGAAATTCTGCATGCCAAGCAAGCCTGGGATCCAACAAGAGGAATTTCCACTATACTAGACCTATCAAAAAATAAACAAAACAAACAAACAAAAAAAAGGCAGAAAACATCCTTTACGACAAAATTGACCTTATTCAGGTGATTTTAAATATGCAAATTATCATTTTAGGTCATCTTCACAAGCACTAAATGATTCTGATTTGCTGAACTGTGCCAAAATATTTTTGTTAGCAATATAACCTTAAATTAGGTACATCCATGTCCAAAGGAGCTCCTGACAGCTGCAGCTCAAGTCCTTCCTTTCAAATCATCCCCCCTGACTCAATAGCTAAATCATCTTCCCTTTATGTCCTTGCCTAATCCTCCCCTTAAATGAGTTTAGGGGCTGTAGGACAGTAGGTGGGTCATGGGAAGTGTAGTTTACAATTCAGAAGGGAGGAAAGCTGCTGCAAACCACAGCTGAGTTACAGGTCTTATCACCTCTCTTATCACCTGCTTTGTGGCATAGCACCACAAAAAGGAGGAAACCCAATGTTGAAGTGGTTGGAGAACAACAAACAAAACATTTCTATTTCATAAAACAAACTGCTGAGTTCTTTTGGCAAAAGGAGATTTTGATGTAATTGAACTTGCAGGTGTTCACCCTACTCAACCTTGTGATAGTTGGTAGCTTTCACACCATATGAAAGGGGAGCAGGGATCAAAATCAGGATTCCCACTGGATGGAGAGCATGGGGTTTTTCCTTGCTTTGCCAGGGGTTTATGCACTCACTCCCCTAAACTCAAGGAATTACTCCCATGACCACTGCCAATCTCCCAATCCAGATAAAAATGCAGTTTTCTTTTGCTACCCTGTAGAAAAGACCTTCCTTTATTACAATCTTTACCATGCAAGACACTGGAGCTGAGAGTAGGCACAACTGCCACGTGTCAACAAATCTTCCTGGAATCTCAGATGGAACAGAATGGAAAGCATTTTGTCTTGCCAAACAGTACAATAAAAATGTTGCTTTTGAGCTCTTTTATTTTTTTCCTTTCACTGGAAGGCAGAAAACAGCCTTTGCTATTAAGCCTGTCTATTTTCTTGGGAAATCCTTCCATTTTCAATATCTGCATATCATGTTTAAATATCTCCCTCAGGAAGATATACCACTTAATAATGCTTCTGTTTATTTATTGCAAAAATCAAGAATAGCTGGAAGTCCATTATGAGAATCTTTTAGCAAATTTAATTAATTTGTAATTAATTTTATTGGTATTTATGAGAGAAATCTTTAATCAGCATAATTTAGGCTGAAAATTACAATATTAACTAATATTAATTAAACAACAATGTAATAATTTCAATAGTTTTAATTATTTTTAGATTAAATTACCTGCTAGTCAATTCTACATTGCTTTTGAAATTAATTAGCCAACTTAAGCATGCTCTGTATCCACTGATCTACCAAGGGTAGAACATGATGTCTAAACAAGGCAAGAAATACTCCCTCCAAATGTCAGCTGGGTTGTCACAGTTAAAAAAAACTACTACTCCATCCTAATTTTAAATAAGATATATTCTGTTTGAAGTTGTTTTTTAATCCTAATTTTAAACAAGCTGTGTTCTGTTTAATCTTAGGGACCAATTTTCAGGTAGTACAGGGCCTTGCATTTTGGAGCTGTCTTTCCTTTTAGTCCCTTTCCAGCTCGTGCCTGTGACACCTCTTGTTAATAGAGCAGAGCCAGTGTAATCCTATTATTTTTCATGTTTGAAGTGAAAAGGGGCAAAAGAGAGGCATTTCAATATCAAACTTAACAGGAGCTCCTAAATAGTGCAGCACACATGTATCTATCAGGTTATTATAGAACACATCCCCATACAGAAAAATGAGTTTTCTTGGAGCTAGAGCAGCCCTTCTTCCTCACACAAAGTCTGCTGAACAGGACAGACTCAGGAAAACAACTTTTCCATTTTTCAGCAGGCACTTAAGGGGGAAAATATTGTATATCATCTTTCCACTTTTGGACTCTCCTTGGAATTTTCCACAGAGTGAAAAAACCTGAAAGCACAGTGTTTCTTCTGCTTCATCATACTTTGAGTTTCACTGTGACAACACTGTGCCTCTCCCCATGTACAGCCAGTGACAAAAGAACAAACCTTGCTGTGATTTTATCTGTGAGGAAGAGCACAGCACTCGCAGGGTATGGATCCACTGCACTCTGGCACTGAGTTGGGTTTGAACCTTGGCCTCCTACCACATCAATATCACTTTCATTGATCTCTGGGTCACCCAGATGAGGACCAGAGTGAGTAAATATTTCACTCCTACAACAACTTCCATTCATCTGCTTACACTTCAGGCGTGGAAATCTGCTGACAGAGAATTCTTTAAGTGTCAGAAGCAACCGGTCATTTGGGGGAGCTGAGTTTTGTGTGCTGAATTTGGAGCTTCTTGAAGGGATGAGAATTTCAAAGGGCACACTCTGAAACTCAGACTGGGCTTTTTCTGTTATCAGGCCAGACATTAAACAGGTTTGGTCATGGCAAAGCTGTTATAGATATAGAAAGCAGAATATAGAAACAAGCAGTGCCCAAAAGGTGAACTGTAACAGCTTTGCCATATTATCTGGCAGGGCAACTGTTACTCTTATTTCCTTCAGAATTCCTCAATAAAACACCTCCATGGCCTCAAAGGAATTATACAGAATTAATCCAATGAATAAAAAGCAGGTTTTCAAATGTATTTGAGCAACTCCAGTTTCTCAGGTTCTTTGAGAATTCTCACTGTGTGTTTATTTGAACCTTGAAATTCCTAAGAATCTTAGGAAATCTCTTTCTAGTGTTGCAGGACCCGGATTATCCCTCTGAATGTAACAAAGAGACCTACAAAAATACAGGATGTTTTCCAGGAAAAAAAATAAGCCCAAAAGCTGACCTTTAAACAGAAACTGTTCCTGGTGCAGAGGGTCAGGTTGGCACCCACAGAGTTAAACTGACTAAGTCTATAACAAAGGAAAAATATTAGCATTGCTATCTGTGTAAACGACATTAGTAGCAAGACTGAATTATCTTCTGAATTATTTTATTCCAATTATATTTTGATATAATTCAAGGTCTAGTGATTTTTTTAATGTTTGCAGTCCCCCAGTTTAATACCAGAAAAGCAATCAGTCATTTGCTTCTCAGACACCAAGTGGTTGGAATAGTTTTTTCATCCATTTGAAAAATATACAATCTGTATTTGCCTTTAAGTATACATTAGATGACTACTGTAAGTGATTCGTAATTGTTTTTAAATAGTTGAACTTATTTTAATATGTATTTGCAGTTATATAGTTATTTAAATGTTCGTGTTATCAGCAGTTTTTTTGGATTAACGAATTGTTCATTCATCTTTAGGCTTTTTTAAAAGGGTGACTAGGAAAAAGATTAAAATGTGCTTTATTAGAGCATATTTTATTATGTTGCTTATTAAAAATCTCCTCTGTAACAACTAGTAATATAAAAACTGAAAAGATACCTAGAAAAAATATTCAAAATGATCCAGTTGGAAGTCCAACACCCCTTGTGTGTGGAAAGGCAATACAGCTCAAGAGCTAGGTCTTTTAGTAGTTTGGTTTTCTGGGTGTTCCAAAGCTCCTGTTGCTATACAAAGGCACATTGTTCTCCTACAGGTATGATTTCAAACCAGCTTAATTCAGTACTGAACAGTGTCTCTTTTCTGAGGGTTGGTGCTGCACATCCTGCGCTAAGTGCAGGTCTAAGCAACAGAAGGATTTCAGTGTCAGCCAGAGAGCTCAGAACGGAGGCTCTGCCTAGAAAAGCCCCATGTCAGAGCTCAGCCACCCCAACTCAGCACGTTCCTGCTCCTGAGAGGTTCCAGTAAAAGTGAAACTGGTGCTAAGGGAAATCCTAACACAAACAGGAATTTCTCATTCCTCAGGTCCACATAACTATCCTCCAACAACAACTCTTCCCTTACCAAAACAATCTTTGATCCAAACCAAAATTCAAAAGCAACTCACAAACTTACTATGCAATAAAAACAGTGCATTATTCCATTACAGAACTGCTTAAATGTGTCCAAGTAGCAAGTGAAGCTGCTGCTCCTGACAGCCTTGCTTCTCCAGTAGGTCCAGGCACCTGATCTCTACTTCTTCATGCAGTGGGTATTTGAAGAGACACTTGAATTAGCAGCCTGATGCAGACAGAGTGGGATTTTGGGAAGGCCACACATTTTCTTTCTTACTGCTGTGAAGTCCAAGCTCATTGACTTGCAGAAGCCTTCCACAGTCTTATTTATTACCCTCAGCATTTGGAAATGGAAGTGGTTTGTGGGATCAAACATAGGTCATTACTGCCTAATGCCCATTTGTTAGTCTATACAAACTGAATTTGGTAGTTCCAGGTCTGACTCCTAATGGATGTTTGCCATTATTATTTATCAGCAGCAGCACACCTGACAACACTTCTAATGGCCTTCTCAGGAGAGAAGTATGGCTGAATGGACCAAAGGAGGGAACCCCTTCAATCTGAGAGCTGGTTTCTCCAGTAGGGGCTGGAGGTCTCTAAGCCAGGCAATGGAAGAAACAGCCTCTGGTCTGCCAGATTTGTAAGAAAAATTGTTTAAACTTATCTTAACATATGAGGAAAAAGTGGGTAAGGCTGCACTGGGGGTCAGTCTGCACATTTACACAACACAACCCCCCACTCCAGGTTCATTTTCACAGCTGTCTTGCCACCTGTCTATAGCTCTACAATTATTCATTTTGCCTTGTGCCTTCCTTCGAGTCCAGGAACTATTTCCATTGAGCTTCTCACATGCATATCCTTGATCCCTGCACTGATTTCAGATACAACCTTCTGCAGAATTCCAGGGTACATGTGGAGATAAAGAAGGCACCCCAAAGGGCACTCACATAAACACCTCCGAACTGATCATCATCAGTTGCACTAGCAATTTGAGGTACCAATTATCAATTTTCTTTAGTTCTTTTTTCCTCTTGTACTTTAAGTAGTGGAGTGGAAGAGAAGCTGCTTCCAACAGACCCATGGTATTATAAAAATTCATTCTATTTTGGACAGGTCAAGGTACAGCCCCCAAGCCAGTAAAACACAGCCAAAGAGAAGAACTACACAATGAGCTGCAGTGCTCATTACTCTCACTACTTCAACTATTGACTAATTTTGATTAAAATCTATGGCTAATTGTCTTTTAACATTTAGCAAGCATGTATTTATCTAAATCTTACAAGATCAGATGACACTGGATATGATCATCTGAAGCATAACTTTATTTTCAGCTCATTTTTGAAGCTCACATGATTTTGTAAAGAAGCAGTTTGGAACAGAGGAATTCCTCCCAGGAATGTGTGCACAGGCTCCTGCCCATAAAATCCCTTGGAGCCTCCTTCCCTTCCAGGCTGGAGAGTAGGCAGGCATCTCCTTGGAAGAGCTGACCAAACATGTGCCCTTCCCTGCTTCCCAGCACACAGCAGATATGGAGCAAGCTGCTGGCTGAACACCTGGGATAGCCCTGACTCAAACTAAACCAACTCTGCCTGGAAGCAGAACAGTGTGAACAGCCTTTTTTTTTTTTTCCTCTCTGTGCCTATTTTGGGAAAACTGGTATTTTTCTGAAGCTACACAGTGGTAAGAACCACAAGGAAAACAAAAACCAGAAAACAGCCATGGCAAAACATTAGAACGGGGGAAGAAATCTCAAAATTAAGAATAAAGTTTGAGAAAAAGTTGCAGTAAATTTTGTTCCAAAATGTGTAATGTGGCAATTTAATTGAAGTATTTCTATTTAAAAATCCCACCTTAAAATCTATTAGGATTTTAAATTTTGGCCAGCCTAAATTCTTCTCTGAAGTGGAACTCCCTTATATTGCAGTTTGAGTAGGACATTCCCACTTCTGGTAGAATTAACAGCACTCTAATAAGGCAAAACTGCTCCTTTTATTGTGATGACTAAAATTCCTCTGTAGCCAACAGCCCAACAATACTGGCATGTGGCTTAGGCATTTGTTGATTGAATACTGTATGTTGTCCTGGAGGCTTGTATACAAACAGGAAAAATATTAGAAATATTTTGGTATCACAGCAAGTGAAAGGCTTGGTTAAGAAATGGATTATTTAGTAAAAAAAAAAAAGGTTATTATGGGTCTGCCATCTATCAGGTTAAAAGTCTAGGCAAGGCATGGATTCTGTTTACACACAAATACATTATTGATTTCTAGCAGTTCATTCATTTGCATAAAAAATCTGTATCTAAATGGGATCTTCAGTTTTAAGCCATATGTACTAAGAGCTTGACAGACTAAATAGTATTTAAAAGCGTATTCCTTACATACGGCAAAATGGAAAATATTGAAGTTCTGCACTGCAGAAAACAGAAGATTTTTAACAATGCATAGGAAAACGCATCTGTTAGATTTTACCTGTTCTCGAGGCACCAGAGCTGCACACTTGAAATGCATCTCCTTTCAACAGCTTTGTAGATTTTGTACCATAATATCACTTCAGACATTTGTTTGAAGGCAAACAGCAACTCTGTTTTAGAAGCAAAGCCATTTAAATCCCATCCAGTCCCAGATTTTTGCATCCAATTCCTGCTGCGATGCCTACAAGTTTCCCTGGTACAGAACAAAACAATGCTGCTCTACAGACAGACATGTACAGAAAACTTTGAGAAAATGTTCTAAGGTAAACAAATGAGGTTAAAGAGAACAGCAATAGAGACACCCTCAAGATTTATTTATTCAAAACAATAGTTTATCATCTGTTCCTACTTCTGAGCCACATATGTGCACACTCCAGAGCGAGCAGAGGGGACGGCAAAACACAGTTGCTGCAGTTTGCTCTTGGCTTCCAGGAGACCTCTGAAGTTTCCATCCTGGAGACAGCACAAACACAATCACAGAGAGGTGCCAGGTTCAGAGCTGAGGTCTCCTCAATACTGACTTATTCTTGGCCCTTCCCCTCCTGGCTTTTATTAATCTGAGGATTCCCGAACTTAAGCTTTGAAATTTCATTTCAGTGAATGTAATGCAATTTTTGTCTTTCTGCTATTGCTCTATCTTTTAAAATCTTTTGCAAATATGCTACAAGACACCAAAATAGGGGTGGCACAGCCAGCCTGCCTTTGGAGTACACTGACATGGATCCTTGTGACAAGGTCTGTATCAGAGACATACAAAATAAATATTGCTGGGAACATCACTGGGTAGGGACTCATTTTAAACTGGAATGAAGAAAGTTGCAAAGAAGAGGAGCTGAAATAAATGAAAAACGCAAAGTCAGTGGGAGATCCCAGGCTGTACAGCCTTTTGTGAAATTAAGCTACATTTGCAGACATCTGAAAAGTCTTAGTAAAACAAATGTCCCCAAGAACTTGGAAAATTTGTCCTTTGGTAACCCAACTATGCCACCAGCAGCTCGTTCCAAACAGGTGAAGAAGTGAGCTCCACTGCAGAAATGAAGCAGCTGTTTACCTGCAATGAAAGGCAGAGCTGTCGTTTTGATCTATGAAAGAGAGTGGCTGAGAGGAAGAGATTGTGTTAGAGCTGGGATAAACCCTCAGCTAACTCACTCTCACTCACATCCCTGTGCCAGCTGAGCCCATGTAACTCCACTGGAATGGGAATATACAAATGTGAGTGGCACCTAGCTATTAGTCAGAATTCCACACTGTCTCACTTTACTCCCCTAGGAAGATAAAGAAATACTGCTCAGAGACAGAAGCTGACCCCATGCAGGGACCTTCAGGTCCATCCCTGCAAGATTACTCAAGCAAATCAAGAAAACCTTTATGGATACTTTACCAGTATTGATCTAGAGATCAGCTGCCTTAGATATAATAATGCTGTGTCTGTACCAGAGCCAGACCTGCACCCCGAGATGTGCAGTGAGAAAAAGGCACGGGAGTTCATTCACACAGAGCCACTGTAAAACTTGGATATGAAGGAATAAACTAAAACTGAAACTCGCACTGAAACCTACCATAAAAAATATTCAGAGGGTTCTATGGCTGTTCTATGCCACAAAACAATCATTAATTTCAAACACACCACTCTGTTCAGTGCCACTTAAGTCCCCACTACTGACATGCCTGATATTCTTTCAAATATTTAAACACTGGGATTTTTAAACAAATCCATTGAATTTCATTGGAATTTGGGCACTCATTTCTTTAATCTGCTTTCAATGTATCAGTCATAGCTCCTTAATTTTAAACACTTTCTGTCATTTATTAACTCCAGAAATACTTAGATATAACAGAAAAAAACCCAAACAGATAAAATAAAAACCCATCCAGCAGGTTTTAGATGACCACACAGGCCAGTGTGTAAGAGCATGCACACAAGTTCCTGTTTAGGACTGATGATAATATCGACTTTGGAAGGATTTACAGGTCTCAGCTGCTCGTGTTTCTGTACCTCACTACATTACATTTATGTGTACCATTGCCCTCTACAGGATGGAATTTGGGATTTATGTAAGTGTTGCAGTTATTTTGCTTTCTAGGAGCTCACAAAGCAGCACATATTTAATTCCAGAGGTGGAGGACTGTAATTTTATCACAGAAGGTTCTAGATTACAGACCAGATAAAATATTCTGTGATATAAAGAACTAACCATGAATACAGAGTACTGTGTACATGGTGTACTGATCAGCTGTACCAATAAGTACAAAATCATATTCAGAATCGTCCCTTCAAAGCACAAATGTGATTGTAAATACAAATGCAGAAAGCACCTTTACCTCCCAATAATGGCTTTCTTTCTATAATCAGTATTTTATACAGGATATGTGAAATAAACACTCCTGAATATCTAAATTATTTAAAAATATATCACATTTTAAAAATGTGAAATGTGAAAAGCATTTAAAATAGACAAGAATAATCCTGCAAATTCTGATCTGGCATTCTGAGTGCACAATTCTATCATTATATTTCAGCATTATTTACATTTACAAAGCCACAGCAGCAATTCTGGTTACAGATAAAGTAGATGGTAAACTTTTACATGATATTACTTACATAATAAGCCTATATTTTCACTGAAAATCTGGCCTCTGGGTACTCTTAGAATACAGGAAAAGGTCTACAGTGTAAACAAAACCCAAGGTATTTTTATAGGTGCAAACGGATACCGAATGAGATCTCAGTAGAGCAAGTGAGAAATTTGGGGACTAACTTAAAAAAGGGCAAAATTCTCATGGAATTCCCATCTGAAATTTCAGTCTTCACAAAGTATTTATCTCTGAACTTTAAAGTGCATAAAAATGAGTTTCAGCAGAAACACTGAGATCATCTCAATATCTGTCATTATTGGAACTATCACGTCTCCAGTTTCATGCAATTTTCAGATTTCAGATTAAATCAAGGGATTTTTATAAAGACAGACCAAGAGGCCACTGCTTCAGATTAGTTGTTAACAAGGTTCCCTTCATTTAGAAATTAAATTTCATTGTGTAAATCTCATGCATGAAAAATTTGAAAGGATACAGCTAGGCCTTCTAAAACAGGATGAGATATCCTTATCAAGGCTTTTACCTGTGTCAGTTGTAAATAGAACTTTTAAAATTATTATTCATCTTCCTTTTTTGTTAATTACAGAAAAGGAGAAATATTCTTTATGATAAAAAAGAAAAGTTCTTTTAAAAAGACATGTAGAAAAGCATTGAACAAGACATCAATAACAAACTGAAAGGATAAGCAGAATAGAAGTCTGAAAATTTCTATATTTGTATTATACAGGCATTGTTTTCATTCTTGGCACCTTATTTTTCATGTACATAAAGAGAACACAAGCTACAGCAGGGTGAGACAAAGATCAATGCTGAATGTATTACTTGGCATTGGTCAGACTCAGTTTAATAAGAAAAAAATTGATCCATTAAGCTAAACCTAATTCTTGGCCGAAAATGGTTGAAATCTCTTCTTTATACTGCTAGCTTCATAAAGACCTATAATATTCAGAAGAAACAACTCAGAGCTGAGTTTAATAAGATTAAATGTATTGCAAATATACTTAACAAGAATCTATCAAGTTGTTAATGATTACTATTAATATCAAACAATTTTTGTATAGAATTTTTTATTAGAGTGGTTGTAAAATATAGCCATGTGAAATGCAATATAAAAAGGGGTTTAGCTAATTTGTAACAGCTACAATTGCAGAACCAAAACCTTAACCTATAAGATATAGTAATTTATTTTATCAATCCAGTTTCTCATACAAGTGCAATTCAATTTGTAAAGTATTTAAGTGCCAGTCATTAACACTGTATAGCAAAGTGCAGAAGGACAGCATCTACTATATGTGATTCTGTTATTCTGTGTGAAGAGACTGCAAAATAAATTACTTTTCCTGTCAGCAAGGCTGGAGCCCTATTGTTAAAACACAACTTCAGATTTCTATGAACTGCTCTACAAAGCCCCGCTTCGTGGCTCCGACAGCCAAGAGCAGCCCTTGGTGCTGTGGGGATGCCCCGCGCTGCCAAACGGACACGGTGACAAAGGGACACAGTGACAGTCACCTCACTCTCCCACTCCTCCCCTGACAAGCAGAGGTGCAGCAGCAGAGCCCATCCCAAAGCCTCTGGGAGGGCCCATCCTGCAGCACGGCATCGCTGGGATGCGCCAGCGGGGAAAATCCCCACCTTGGGAAGACATAAAAGAATAACAGCAGGAATTCTGCTTCACCTAGGATTCGAGCACAAGAGGACAGACCTGGAATCTATTCAGCAGTGGTTACAATCCAGTTACAGTTTAATTAAGATGACAATGTGGCAAAAATACAGGCACACAAAAAGCAAACCTCTGAATTCAGTGAGGAGAATTGTGGAAACAGTGGGTGAGAGTGGATGGAAAACAGCACTGGAGGAACAGACAGAGAAGGAAATGGAAAGTACTGAAAGTCAATTATTACATGCCCAAAGGTGAGGCGTGCTGTCTGGCATCAGAACCTTGTGCGGCAAAATATATATTGAGAATGAAGAGAAAAAGGAAAGAAAATTAATTTATGAAAAAGGCATATTTAAGGTACAAAAATAAAGATAGGGAAGACAACTAGAAAGATTACAGCATGGAATTAAGAGACTGGCATGCTGATAAAGAAAGCGAAGGGGAAAAATGAAAGGAAAAGTTCACATAAGGTGACAAAATTGTAAATAAAGATTTTTTTCTTTTCAAGCACATAAAGAGCATAAGGTCACTGAGGGAAACAGAAGCACACCTATGAATTGGCAAATGGCAGTTTACTAGCAGGAAGGAGAGACTGCTTAAAAACGAACTCTCCATTTTATTGTACATAAAACAAGGCTGGGACTGATGACAGGATCAGATATAAATTTCCTGGGGGAGGCAGAATAAACACCAAAGAAAATCAGTAACATGCCAGATGCAGCTCATCAAGAAATTAGAAAGTCTGAAGGTTGACATAACTCCAGGAATAGACAGGATTAATTCAGAGCTCAGAAAGATATGTCAGAAGAGATAGAGAAATCATTAGCAGATATATTTAACACCTGGTCAAAATATGAGCTGGACTCAGGAGAGGATAGTGATAACCAGTATCTAGAAAAACACCAACCCCTGACTTCACAGCCATGTCAGGCTCTTGAAATATTATTATTTCAGGAAACAATACCATTAGGAGTTTGTACAGCTGCAAGAGAAACTGTTGGCACAGCTCACCAAAGGGATAAAGCCTAAAGATGCCCTCAGCACTTTTAAAAGAAGAATTACAAGCTACTGATCACAATGGAATATATGGGCACAAATTCCACACTCTCTAGAAAAGCTTCTGCTACTTTATTACACGGAAAACTCATCGACAAGGTCAGGAAGTGTGGAAGCTATCAGTAAGATGGCAGGGTGTGTTACAAAGAGAAAAACTGGTCAGCTCAATGAAAATAAACAGGATGAAATTCAGACTGACCAAAGTACACTCAGAGAGACTGAAAACCTGGCAGAGCAGAAATGTAGATTCATTCAGTGTAGACAAATGTATGATAATAAAACTAACAGCAAATAAAAATCAAAGGGGCTCTACCTTTGGAAACTGTTAAGATCAGATCTCTCACATTGATGTACTTCTTTAATTTCAAATTTTTCATTATCTGTCCATGATGACACAGAGATTTCCACAAGAAGTTAATGCTAATACAAAATCTAAAAATAGGTTAATTTTTTTTAAAAAGCTTTCTAATTCACATTGCCAAGAACTATATCTCTCATCAGCCCGTTAATTTACTCAATTTCAGCAGATGCTCCTAAAATCCCTCTCCAGACTTTTAAAATCTTGACTACCCAAGATAGCAGCATTTTATCTGCAAATTCTGTTCAAAGTTCACCTGATTTTAAACCACAATATTAAATAACACAACCCCTAATTCAGTTCAACCAATGCCATCATTTGTATAAGCTTCAACTTTATCACTTTAGCCACAATTCTTGGACAGACTTGAACATTCCAGTAGATTAGAGCTTAGATAGATTCTATTTTTCTTTAAATAATGCATACTGAATTATACAAATCACAAACTACTTGCAACAGAATGCTCTTTTAAATCATTTTTAGGCACATTTCTAACTTCCAATTTTCCAGCACAGTAGCTGGTTTGAAAGGGAAGTTTTATTAAATGATTACCAACATATTAGCTGCATGCAGTGGAATGGGGCAGTAATTGCTACAGAACTGAGAAACTGACAGTTAAAATGGAAACTTAGCATGAGCAAAAGAAAAGAGAAGATGATTTCTAAATTTCACCAGCCCTAGAACAGAGTCCTTCTACAGAGCAGGAGGGCAGGTAACATCTTCAGAACAAAATGGGGTGAGTAAAAAAAACACTTACATATTTAATCCAGATATAGTTACTGTCAATCTAGAAAATAATCTCTTCACTAAACATTAGTTTACCTAACTCCAAGCCTTGATATAAATTCTCTTATACCTGTGAGATGATGTGTTTTCTCTTTTATCTCCATTTTGGTTTTTCTACTGTCTACTTTATACATTCCTCCCTAATCAGCCACAGCTGCCATTGGCCTCGAGGCAGGATGTCATTCAGTGCTATTACAAGTATTGCTTTGAAGCAGAAGGATGAAGATGGAATTCATACCTGTTTGGTTGTTAATGCTTAAAGAGGTTTGCCATAAATTCCTTTAGAAAAGCAAAAGCTAGATATGCAAAATTAAAAAATTTAAAAAAGAATACTAAAAAAAATAAAAAATGTGTGATATTCAAAAGTACTCAGTTGGCCTAATTCTGTTAAAAGTTTGACTTCAACAGATGCAGAGTTAGGCCAGCACTGAGCACAGGAAAAACCACTCCATACAGAATGAGCTCTGATCAATGCAGGTTTATTTTTTATGACTTAACAGCTTGCAAAAGAAGCACATTGACAGCTCTCTGTTTCTCTACACAGCACATCTCATCATGAACCAGTGCAGTGCCAGCTTCTTGATGAAATTAAAGCATCTCACACCTATCTTTTAGAAGTGAGGAGACTTTTCTCCCTGCCTGTCCAGCCAGAGGAGAAAACTACCAAGATGGATATGAAAAATGGGGAGTTTTGTGATGAACACCTTTCAAGCAGACTGATCACATAGGACATGGTATGGCCAGCTGACAGTCACAGCTCTTATCCAGTACTGAAATGAAATGAAATGAAATGAAATGAAATGAAATGAAATGAAATGAAATGAAATGAAATTTTACCACTAGTTTCTGGAAAACTTTTGGTATCCAGTACAAATTCTCAGAGAGAGACAGTGATAGAAAATCTTCAGGGAGAAAAAACAAAACACAGTAAGAAAATTCATAGAGACCTCTGATTATGACATCTGTGATTTCTGTCATGCCTGTGATGTTTCACTTGCTGCAGTTTTTATGGACTGATTAAGTCCTGATAGGTGGAAAACAAAAAAGAGAGCCCCAAATCCAGTAGTTATCACCTACCCTTTGTCTTTTCAAATGAAGCTGCTAAAGCATCCCAGAAAAAAGTCCTGGAAAGTATCACTGTGACAGAACATGTGTTTGCAGTGTATAGGAGGTGCAGGTGTGGGATAGGAGAAATTGTTAGTTAAAAGGACCAAATGAGGGAAAAAGGAAAAGAAAGAAATTATGGTAGAGCTAATAATATGCCTGTTATATAGTGAATGCTCTTGCATTTACTCCATTTGAAATCTGGTACATGTTATTGTCTATTTTGCTTTTTAATTTTCAGCATGGTCTCCTTCAGTGGTGCTCGTGTTGAACTCAGGAGTTCCTTGTTTCAAATTGTAGTGGAAACCTCATTTTGAACAATTTAGTTAGGCAATGAAGGAAAGCTGGAGGTAGTCAGGCAGCAGAAGTTTCTGCTATACCTTAGCATGCTGTCCTGATTATAGTGCCATTATAGTTTGCTGTTCATAGAAATCAAGGAATTTATGAATCATTAAAAGGGGCAGGCGATAGAGAAGCTATTATAATAGCACTCAGAAATATTACAGGAACTATCACAAAAGCTACAGTGTTAATACCATTGACTTAATATAAATGTATTTGTGAAATTATGTGATAGCTAAGGATGTGGAAATGCCAAATTTTCAGCCTTTAACCAGTCACTGGCATGTGCACATTTTTGATGTATGGCTACATTTGTAAAAAATGGTTTAGGGGTATAAAAAATGCACCAGAGGTCATTAAAAGTGCAGAGTGATTGTGTAAAGACCCTGGGCTGGAGCTTGTGAAAACACAGGCTTGGGAATATTAATAGACTTTATACTAAGTTCCTCATTTCCTTATCTTTTGCTCAGAATTGCCCAGTGTATTAAAAGTTTATCAGGTGCCAGACATA
Organism: Oenanthe melanoleuca; assembly: GCF_029582105.1. NCBI lineage: Eukaryota > Metazoa > Chordata > Aves > Passeriformes > Muscicapidae > Oenanthe > Oenanthe melanoleuca. The sequence continues at coordinate 99,728,252 of NC_079336.1, read as the reverse complement.
CCAGCCCCTAATGACACCAGTGGCCAATTCCATGCACTTTCCATCTTGGAGAACAGGACTTTCTACTTTATTTTTTTCATTCAACAATGCATCCACAGAACAACAGTGAAGCATTTTTCTTTGAGTGTGTAAACACCATGTATTCAAAAGATCAGATAGAAACATTTGGGGAAAATCCTTATTTTGGTTCTGTGAAGGCCTAATTTTTAAAAGTCTGAATTTTTGACCTTCAAATGTGTCTCCTGGAAACCTGAGCAATTCGTACTTAACATGCACTGCTACCACCACCAAAGGCTTCTATGTTTGTATTGATTTTATTATTTTAGATGCATAACCAAAAAGCTACCAAGACCAAACCCAGAACTATTTAAGGATTATGATTTCAGGAAGTTATTGAGCTGGATTTCAAAAATGCACATCCTTTGAACAAAAGCAGTAGATATTGAACAAGATTTAAGACTTCTCTTACATGTAAATACAATCTGTTGTATCCGAAAACTTGCTGAGTTTTTTTTTTCTGGTCTTTCTTACACCTATAATTTTAATAGACTGTTTAATTGACTCAATGGGGCAGAACCAGAGCTATTCTGCTCCATAGGAAGTTCTTAGCCATGGTCGTTTTGCCTCATAGGACACTTCCTGCTCCTCAGTCAGCCCTTACCTCATCCCTCTGATTGGTATTTTCCCAACATCCTTTAAAACAAAGGATCCAGACTCCATGCAAGGGAAACCAGATGAACTGCACTAACTACAGCCCAATTCCCCTTTCTCCTCTTTGAACTAGAGAGGCCTGGCAGTTCACTTGGGAGGGTCAGGTTTGCAGGCCATTAGCACAGCTGGGAGCGCCTGCACAACGCCCCTCCACACTGCTCTCACTTGTTAGAGCTGCAGCCAAACCTCCCTTGCTTTGATGGCCACTGGAATTCATCAAGTTCAGCTCTCAGAACACATTTAAGACAGAAGGAAAATAAGTATCTTGACCAGTCTGCACCATCTTTCCTTGACTAATGCATGGGGAGAAATAGGCAAAATTTCTCAGTTCTATGTTACCTACATTAACTCCTTCCTAGGGCAGCTTGGGAAGGTCCTTTAGCTTCTCCAAGTCCCAATCCATCCACCTGCAATACAAGCCTTCTTGCCTGACTGTGCACTTCTACATATATACATATATGTATATATATGCACTTCTACATATATATATAACTTTTAATTCTACCTGTGGAAGAGGTACATCCACTTCAATATTATATTCACATATTCTTCAATTTAATAAGTTATAAAAGACCAAGAAAAAAGAATATTTAAAGGCTGCTCATCTGTTCCTCGCAGCATTCCTTTGCAGCATCAAATGCAAAATATTGGCCTGTATAGAAAAGACACTGCTGCCATTCAGACCTTAAAGAACAGCAAAGAAACTGTGGGAAGCATGTGGAAGGAGGTGTTCTTTACCTGAAAGGAATCATTTAGTCCCAACAAATCCCCAGTAATAGTAAGCTGTAGTTTTACTCTTCATCCTAATAGCTGGGATAGAGGAATTTATACATATAGGTTTTCACAATGTTTTGTCTCAGAAATATTTATCATTCTAAGAGGCAATAGATGACATTCCATAATGCTACCTCTTACTGTAGTTAACACTGCAGGGAAGAAATCTGTCTCTGTCCTCAAGTTCCATTATAATAAAAAAAGCAATAAAAGAAAACTAACAAGCGCATATAAAGTAAATAACTATTTCTGACAAATATGTATTTGTCATCATAGCTGCCAAGTGATGTAATCACTTGCTCTTCCATCACAATTGAGGACCACCACACACCAGTAATAGTAACAGTTTATTTTTATATAGCACATCACATTTTAATCTGAAAGCTCTCTGCAGAACAAGGGCAAGGTGGTGAGGCACAGTCAAAACCTGTCCTACAGCAACTTACAAAAGAGAGTCAGGAATCCAGTGCAAAACCACCCAAGTCTGAGATTTCAGTCTGTCTGGGTAATCTGTTCCAGCATTCGACCACACCCCCCATGAAAAATTCTTCCTAAAACCTAATCAGAGTTTTCCCTATTGCAGCCTGTGCTCATTGCCTCTTCCCCTTTCACTGAGCACCTCTGTGAAAAGTCTGGATCTGTCTCCTTGAAACGACACATCCCCTCCCATCACATACAGGAAGACAGAAATAAAGTCCCACTTCCAAAATACCATGTGAGACAACTTACTCTACTGAAGTTATATATCTCTAAAGGAGAAAGTGTTGTGTTAATCCAACTGGGATTTTAACTTTTCCTAGAAACACTTCAGATAGAATTACTCATTGCTAATTGATGAATTTAAATTACTTCTGACAATTAACAAAATTACAAGTGCAAAGTCCTGCTTATTGGCAAATAAAATGTGCTGGAATCTGTCTGCTTTCTTCATGTAATATTCCCTGTGTTGGCTCCCCAGTGGGATTTTTACAATAAAACAAGCTGGTTTGTGCCCAAAATGCATGTGATAATAAAGCTTTCCCTTATAAAGCTTATATTGTGCAACACATCTTGTTTATTTGTGTAAACTTATATTGTGCACTTGTGGACGGCTCCAACCTGAGGTCAGAATTCTTAGAGAACTGCCACAGTTCCCTGAACACAAAATCTTTCCTTAGCAATAAAACATCCCAGGACTCCTGGTGGGTGCTGTGCCTGCAAGGATGGATGCCATGCAGATCCAAAGGGCCGGGAGAAGGGAAAACTCTCAACACCCACCTGGTGAAAAGCTGCAGATCCACAAAACCTTCAAAGAATGTGACTAACTCACAGGCACAGGGTGAACGTGGAAAAATGACAGCTGTTGTATGTTAGCTCAAGTGGAAAGCTTGGAAGTGCTACAAACCCAGTAAACGTTGATGTGTGTATGTTTTAATGGAAAACAGAGTAGAAAAGTGACACAGCAACTGACCTTGACAGTTTTGCAAGGGATAGAGCTCCCATGAAGAGCATTGGTTATTCCCACTGAGTGCCACAGGGCTGTCCAACAGAAGACAGAGGTCCTCTAATTTTTTATTTCTCAAATGCTGTGGAGAATGCAAGACTGAAGTTGCTTTAAAATGTAAATCACGTAAATATGGTTCCTACATAACCTGAACATATTGTCCAGGTTTTCAGTTCTCTAATCTTATGCATGCTTTGTTTGCACTTGCCAGGTTTCAAAGACTGACCAGTCTGGCAATGCAATTTACCTGTTTTACAAAGGTAAAAAGCACCATGGAAGAGATAAGGATTAGGCTGCTGCTATTAAGTAATTTCTTCTACCACCTTTGTAATTTTAACAAAGGATTGATATTGATATTGACTTTCCCTTTGGCCTTTAACCAAATAGCCAAATGTGGGCACTGGTGTCAGTAACAACATCTGGGAGGATCTACAGCAAAAAATGTCAGAAGTGTATCTTATTGAGGATTTTCGTTCCCTATGAGACACAATTTCACTTGACAAAAAGTCTTCTTTATTTCTGACCAGGTATTTCTTTACCCAGTTTGATGCTATAATGCTCATTGTGAAGGAAAGACAAAACCTCCAGCCCTTTACCTGGTGCTTTCAGTCAAAATGTGTGACCAGTAATTGAACACCCTCCTAACCCTCGTTAAAAAGTACCTGCATATTTCATCATGCTTATGGCAAGGCTTAAATGGGGCTCCCGACAGCTCAGATTCTCTTAACTCCAATGTTTTAATGAAACCAACAGTGGGGATCAAAGGTTTCTCTCATACTCTGTTTCCTTACTAAATGCATAAGGTCCGGCTGAGCTAAATGTCACATTCTGACTTGCTTGATTTAGCCTTGCTATTTAGTAGTAATTATGGACAGAAGTCTCATTTAGGTGTATCGATCCAGTCTTTAACATGAGGAATAAATTCAGCAGCTGAGCTATGGAAAACACTGGATGAATTCTCAATTCATGGCTCTCCACAAAGAACAAAGGCACGGCAACACATTTGCTGTAGCACCAATTCTCACACACATATGTCTGGAGTTAAACACGCTAAAAAAAGCTTCTCCTCGGGGAGAGGCCACAGCACAAGCCACAAAAAACCTGTGGCCCATCAATAAAGCCATGGGAGAGGAAGGCTCCAATCCTGCCTCCATGGAAGGCAGTTTCCAAATCCCAATTCGGGAAAGCATTTAATCATATGTTTCGGTCCATCAGAATTCATGAGAGTCCTTAAGTATGTGCTTATTTTTAAAAGATGCTTAAGTGCCATTGATTTCAAGTACATGTGTAAGTGCTGTCCTCAATATAAATTATTTCTGAAACCAGGGTTGATGGGAGTTTTATCACTGATTTTAATAAGAGCAGAACAGGAACTGAAGAATTTAAGAATCCTGAATGCTTATCCAAATTGAATGTCTACATGACAATAAGGGAAGTATAATCACAGAATGTTGCATATTTATATTTCTGCTACCTAAGTAAAGAAATTCTGGAATGAATGAAAAATCCTAAGCTCCTCATGCTAACAAAAGACATTTACCATGAAGGGATAAGAACTTCCCTATCTCTGTATCACCCTAAATTTTTAACTTTACATATATTTTACTATTTTAGAGTTTTGTGGAGGGTTTTTTAAAGAATAACAATACAATTTTCTGGTTAAATATACTTATTTTTTAAGTTATAAAAAAAATCCATAATATAATTCTATGGGAGTTACTATAATAGACTGTAACAGCTGCTATGGTCTATTGTGTAAATAAGTAATTACAGAATTTACAGACTATCATGTAAATATGTAATTATGGACTTTTTAAAATGTGCATTATTTCCTCGATAGTCTATCGTTTAAATATGTAATTATGGACTTTAAAACATGTATTATTTACTCAGACTGCAACAGCTCCTTGGGACAGAGCTGTTATGGCCTATTGGGTAAACATGTAATTAAGGAAATTTTAAAAATATGTATTATTTATTTGCCAGTGCTGCTGTCAATACATCATGGCAGCCATTTGGAAGTGGGTATCATATAGTCAATACTCTGTCAAGTTTTCATTAGTCACTTGAAGTAACTCTCTGGTCCAAGGGAAGAAACACTCCTAAGTATGTGCTTCTGGTGTGGTTTAATCCCAGAGGAATCCAGTTTTGGTTCTGGGAGATCAGTGCACAACAAGAATTCCAGTGTTGGAAGTGGGCCTGATCCCTGCAAACATTATTCTCCATCTCAACTAAAGCTTCAAGGTAGGAATACCCACAGAACACATCCCATGGTGCCACTTGCATCCCAATTTCTGCACATCTTAAGCAGGAGACAGGCTGGAGCAAACAGTTCTGCAGTTTATGAAGTGTGGCATTTTTATAATATACAGAACTATGAATTCCAGAAATGCTTCCAATGACAAGAAAATATTCTTCAAAGTGGAGGGAGGAACTTATTAAGGGGGTTTCACTCATCCAAGATGGAACTTCAAAGACATTATTATTCTGAAAAAGGGGTAATTACCATTATCATTAAATATTTATGTTTCTAAATTACCCATAGGCCCCAATCAGAGACGAATTCTAGGTGCTCTGCAAACATTTATGAATATCCCAACCTCAAAGACTTCACAATTTAAGAAATATTTTCGAATATATTATACTCTATAGAATGCTTTTTAGAAGAAAATGAATGTGGTCTTAGGCCAAAATGTATGCACTGAGTTTATGATCTGCTGTGTCTGCATCTATTTACCAATAATTCTAACATTTAGGCATGACTTCCCTAATAGACCACAGCAAAAAGCAGAACCAGAATAACTTATTCTTGTAAATATATAGGACAGTTATGTAGCATGGGACTGTGTTACACTACAAACAATTCTATCCTTACATTGGAAATAGAAGTGGAATTGTCATTTTCCTAAAATTATCTCCTCACCTAGAAAAAGAGAGAGAAGATAAAACTCAGAAAAGAAAAAGTATTTTAAAGATAAGGAATATTGTCATAGTAAGGTATATTTATTATTCATTTTTACTAATGTTACTTTGTCCATGGTCTCAAAGTTTCATGGAATAATAAAGCTCTAGGAACAGAAACTAAATAGAAAACAGTGAGATTATTGAAAAAGCCAAAATAATTCCCATCCTGATGCAAAATGGCAGGGCATTGGCTGGAGTTAGACTGAGTCCAGCAAAGTCAGCTCAGCCCTTCAAGAAGGATTTGGATTAACCACTGTAAAGCTGTAACATGACCTCTGAGGAGCAGGGTAAGAACCTGGGATTGCTTAGGCCTGAGAGGGGATGGCTGGCAGGGACACAGTGAAGATCTCTGTGAACAGACTCCTCTTTATGTCCAATTTAGATAGAACAAGTGGTAATGAAATTCAATATGCCAAGGGAGATTTGGGTCACTGGGCTACTCAGGAAGACTGCAAAATCTTTGTGGTTTCTAAAAATGGAGTAAACAAACTTCCACCAATAATGGTACAGTTATCCCACCTTTGAGAAAGGAAGACAAACTCTTCACATCCTTTCCTGGCTGGTTTCTATAGGGCTTTTTGTTCCAGAACTGACCACAAGCTGTAGATTCAGGCTTACGCCTAAAACACCAATGAAACCCACTGAAATTTTAACAACAACAACAATAACAACAGCAAAAAGAAAGAAAGCTGAATAACATAGATCTGCAATGCAGTCTAAATAATGTGTATTTCAAGATCCTATTTCATATTAGCTTCCCTGAACAAAAATGTCCTGCCCCCTACCCAGAGTCTGACAGCCCATACTCAAAAGACAGCTCTGACAAAGGGCCAGATTGCACCAGGTTGTTTTGAACTCTGAGAAAAGGATGTGTGGGAAGACACTTTCCTATCTCCATCTATGTACCACGAACATATATGTTATTTTCATCTTTAAAAAGGTCACCATTTATTTCAGAAAGGTAGAAAAAAAATCTATCAATTCCAATCTATCGTTCACTTAGCAAGAGAAAAAAGCTGGCAAGAAAATGTAGAGGAGAAAGGAACAACAGCCTGAACAAGTGATAAATGTGGGTGTTGTCACAATGAGAACCAACAATCCACACCTGGAACCCAGAAACTGTGAAATCTCCAGCCATGATGAGGATTTCAGTTCTCTGTGGTGAGTTCCACTGACCATGGATTTTCTGTAACAATAAGCCTGGCTTTCTAACAGTAGTTGGAAATTGTACTTTACCATCTGTGTAAAGCAGGTTAGTTTTGTAAGAAGAGTCTGTGCAGGCTTCGAACCAAGCACTGGGATTTCCTTCCAGAACCTGGGAATCTGCCACAGCCCTTGCTCTTCAGAGCTGTTTATTCTGGAGCTCAGCCTGCATTTGCAAGGTCATGCCGGATACTACTGGTCACACTGTGTTGCCTATGTGTGAAATCCTCATTTTTTGCAAAGCTCACAAATATATATTCATGTCTTAGCACCTTAACATCCAGGGATGGTTGGAGCACACCAAAGCAAGGGGGGCTGCCCCACGTGTTCTGCTTCAGTGTGGCAAAACAAGGCCAAGTGGGAAGTTGTCAGCTAGAGACTGGAAACCTTATGGGAAGGTTTCTGGAACTAGGTGGAGGGGAAAATATAGACCTTGCCTTGTGTGTTTGCAATTAGTTATGTGTGAAGTAGACCTGCCAAAATGGGAAGCAGTGTCCATTTTGTAGCAGTAATTATTATTGTGAAGCCATTTTCAAGGTGGGATTATGGGCACTAAACCTCTGGGACTGGCTGTGCTGCCCATGCGTTAAATCCTCATTTTGTGCAGACTTAATGAAAAAGATAGTTTCTTGTAATATGTTCTGTCTTGTCAGTTGCTCCTACACAGCAGTATTGGGATGCTTTCTTTGTGCTTAATACATGCAGTGATAATTTTTTCACATGCTCTTTCTGTAAACGTTCCACCACAAAACATTCTGTTAAACTGGAATTAAGGTTGTAAATATGCATTAATAAGTTAGAGCAAATTCTGTACTAATTGCCTTCCCACACAACCTTACTGCCATAAATGGAGAAAAAGCTGCTGAAGAACATTGCAAGCTGGGTTCTCATCCCAGAAATGTTATTCTGCCTTCACATACAGGGGTCTGACAGTGAATCAAATCCTGTGCTGAAGTTTGTAAGAAACACATGCTTGAGTATCAGGTATGCAAGATTGCACTTCCACTTTATAAACATAAAGGACAGGATTGCAAAAGCACTTGTCAGTGGCCTAAATCTGCTCTCCTTGGAGTAAATGGCATTTTCACCACTGGCAGTAGACCTAAGCCAGTAATCCCTCCTTTTGGAAACCCTATCCTGGGAGACCTGAATTAAACAAATCCTACCCTTTGTGATTCGAATTAAACAAAACAGTTTGGGTTTCTTTTGTTCCCTCAGCTAAAGTCTTTGTACGATCTCATCAGCCTTTCACCTACGGTTACTCACAGGATGAACCACACATCAGAGTGAGCCCAAATTTACTTTGTGTTCCAGCCACATAAAATATATTCTACTGTCAAAATTCTCTGCTAATTCCTTCAGGAATCAGTCAGTATTATTTTCCCTCTTAGCTCTGGCAGATCTGTCCATTCCTGTGGCTGAAATTAATTTTTTGTTCCATTTCATAAGATCATATTTTATCGTCTACATATTAGAAGGGAGAACAGTATCAGAGAACAGGCAAATCAGATAATAATTAACAGAAAATTAAATAAGAGTGATTAATAATGATACCTTTCTCTGTATGATAATACAAAAATTTACAATGGTGTTGTGAAGCTCGGTTTATTCCTACCTGTAATTTACTTTGAGGTCTTAGAATAAAAGGTGCTTCGAATTGAAAAATATCATTATTAGCATAAAAATGAGGTATGTTCTATTTATTTGGTGTATTAATTTGGCAGAATATATTATTACACAACTTTATACTGTAAGCACAAGGTCACACAGGATATGACTTGTCACACTGTGTTGCCTATGCATGAAATCCTCATTTTGTGCAGAGCTCTGAAATATATATTCATGTCAGAATATCTTACTGTCCAGCGACAGCCCCAGAGTTTCATTCTATTACATACTGGGGAAACAGATTCAGCATCATTTGAGAGGTCTCTTCTTCTCTCAATACCCGAATGAACTCTCATTAATCAAAAACCTACGAACACTCACCACGAGAGAGCCAGCCCCAGTAACGCTCTCCTCAGCCTGAGACATGATGATATCCACTCCAGCAGCATTGTTTCATCATTTTGGTGTGACTGTTGTGGTCAAACAGCCAGAACGCAGCATTGATTTTACAGTTACTAGAAAACAGAACCTAACTTCACAATAAATGAATGAAATTGTTTCTAGGGATGGAATTTCTCTGGCACTGCCACTGTTGCACACACTGCACAGACCTCAAGACAGATAATTCACCCGTCTTCAAACTTCCAGTCAGCCAGGAGCACACATGGGAAGTTCAAGCTCTGCTTACACTGAGCACACTGATGGATGCAGTTTGATAAACAGGAGTTCCTGCAGAACTCTGTTAACCACCTACCCATCGACTCATCGTTTTGCTCAGCTTTAGATGTTTTTCTCCTCTAAACACATTCCTACTGCAGAAACACAAAATTATTTCAGTGCTATGTCTCAGGCAGCCTTTGTTTTGGTTTTATTTTTTTAGCAGCTGTAAAATTGAGATTTTTTTAATAAACAGTTTTAAGCGGGACACCTTGCTCAACAAAATTCTTAAATCTAAGGCAATGTCAGTAGCATTAAGAAGAGAAATATTACCTTGGTCTTCAATAGCACAGCAGAAAGCAACAGCAGTTTAGAGATCAGAGCAGATCACCAGTGTAGCCTCCAGACCAGAACAGCAGGTTTGACATGATACTCAAGCAAATAGCCAGAACAGAACAGCAATTAACAGTTAACAGGCCACTTAAATTAAGAGCTTTCCTTGAGAAAACAGCCTCAGACCTTCAGAGATTCTAGGAAGTAAAGTGGCAAAAGATCGGAGTGCATGGGGAATTTCTTCAATAGGCCTTTTATCCTGCAGAATGTACAAACCTGGCCGAAATGTCGATGTAGGGGAATGGAGCTGCACAGAGGAGGGAATAACGAGAGGAAAGGAAAGGAAACAAGAGATTTGGAGTAATGACCTTCTAAGCAATGGAAACATGACTTTCTTTGCTGATGTCTCCAGAGCCAAAATTTTGCATGGTTTGACATTTGGTGCTAACCTGTGTTTTGTACCCTTGTCATGCAACATGTCACCACAACATCTGGTAATGGAAGACAGACATGAAGGGTTTGTAGCCAGCCACAGCCCTTGCTCAGGCCACTGACCCTCCCTTGGTGCCCCCAGACTCAGAAAGGGAAGGATTCAGACACTGAGAACCAAAGCTACAGCCCCTGGATCAGCAGACCCAGCTGTGGCACACACAAGCACCTGCATCCATTTCTGTTTCACTCACTGTTTCAGTGCACCACCACCACTGTGCTGATATGAGCACGGCTTCTCACCTTCACATAACACACAACAGTTAAACCCACTCCCACAGATGAGCGTGAAAAGTGAATGTCCAAACTCCCTGACCCAAATCCTCTTACACTGCTTCATAACTCTGCAATACAAAGCATTTTTCTTTCATTCACGAATTTGATCTCCGCTAACTTTTCAAGTCAAACAGCGCAAAGAGTTAATAAAGATGGATAAGATGTATCCTTGCTACTTTTCTCAATCTCACATAGCTCAATGCATTCTGAATTTGGGACACCTAGGAGCACAGCCTCAGAAATATTTGTAGGTTCAGCACTGCGACAGAAAATCGCAGAGTCTGGAAACAGCCATGTGTCTTCCCCAGCCGCTACGTCCTGCTACCTCAGTAGTCATTTTGCCGGTTCCTCTGCTGCCAAGCCCTGGAAGCAATTCACGCGTCTCCCAAACATTCGGATACGGGGATAAGAGCGGTGCAGCAGGACTCACAGCCAGTGTATCTGGGTCACAAAACCAGGGGGAGGCCACTGCCCCTTAGCTACATCCAGGAGGGCAGAGGTGCCAAATTAGTTTTACAGCTTTCTAGCACTGAGATATGTCTGGGGCCAGGGGACTTTTTGATGGACGCATGGGAGCAACACTTGCAGCCTGCTTGAAAGGGTCATTTCCACATTTCACAGCAGTGGCCTATGGCGGGGGGGCAGTGTCAGATCAGCAGTCCGGGGCTGGTGATGGCAGGGGGAGGGAACCAGGCGCCTTTCTGGCAGTTTCGGGGGGTGGGGGGTAGGACGTGGAACACAGTTCTGAGCAGCACCAAAAGCTAAACCCGTTGCTTCATTGAGGGAGGTTGGGAGCAAGAGGGTTTGGGGGGATAAAACGTTAGGAGTGCAGATGTTTTAGAGCAAGATCGGGGTTGGGGCTGTTTGGGGGTGAAGCTGTTTGCAGGCAAGGGCGTTTGGGAGCCAGGGAGACTGAAACAAAAGCACTGGGGGCAAGGATATTTGGAAACAAGGGCAAGGACCATTGAAGGTGAAGGTGTTGGAGGCTGATGGTACTTGGGGGATAAGAGCATTTGCAGAGTAAAAGCATTTCGAGGAGAGGGCATTTGGGTCAAGGGTATTTGGCAGCCGGCACGTTCGGGCGTGAGGGTGTTTTGGGTAGCGGGGCTCTGCGCTGCTGCCAGCACCCAGCCGCCTCCGCCGGTGCCCACGCTCGCTCTGCGCTGCGGCTCTCGGACACCGGGAGAAGGAGCCTCCTCAAGCCGCCCCCGCCACCGTCCCCGCGTCTCCCCCCGCTGCCCATTTCGGGGCCGCTCGCCCCCCAGGAGCGGAGCCCCCCCCGTGCCCGGGCGGGCAGCTCCCTGCGCCCGGCGGGGCACGGCGGCGGCGGCGGGCGGGGGGCGCAGGGGGCGGCCGCGGGGGCGGAGCCGCCAGTCAGCGCCGGGCGCCGTGACCCCGGGGCGGGGACGGGCACGGGGACAGCGACGGGCACGGGGACAGGCGGCCCCCGGCCGGCGCGGCGGCGAGCGCAGCCCGTGTCCCCCCCGCGACACAGACACACACACACAGACACACAGACACACACACACAGACACGCGTCGGGCGGGGGCAGCCGCTCGCCCCCGCCCCAGCGCCCGCCCGGGTCCGGCCGCCGCAAGCTCCGCACTTACCCGGGCCGCGGCGAGGTGTCGGCGGGCGGGCTCCGGCGAGCCGCGACTGCGGGGGGCCGGGGGGGGCCGCTTGGGTTTGGGGGGGGTTCCGTAATCCAAGAGGCTTTGGGCTGCCAAATGTAAACACTCCGCCATGATTTCTTTGTTTAGATAATTGAACCTGCCTCCCTCTCCCTCGCCGACTCTCGCTCGCTTTTATTTATTTATTTCCCCCCCCTCCCGTCATCATCATCATCATCATTATGGCTTATGTGGGGTGTTTTTCTTTTCTTTTTCTTTTTTTTTTTTTTTTTTTTTTTTTTTTTTTATAAGGGTGGTTATTTACTAGCTGCATTTATCAACTGCTGGTTTTACAAATATTTATATACATAAATATATATATTTATCTTTAAATATATCCCTATGGGGAGGCGGTGGGAGGCATGAAGGACAGGAAGTTGTTCCCGCAGGTTTGGGGATTGAGGTTCTTCCTCCTCCCTCTGCTGCCGGGGCCGGAGGGGCCGGGGGCAGCGGCCGCATCACCTCCCGCAGCGCCCGGCGCTCCCGGGGAAAAGGCGGCGGCTCCAAAGGCATCGCCCGCTCCAGCGGGAAGGATGCTGTGTGCAGGGGGGAGACGGGTGGAAACTTCCAGCCTTAAGTTTCTTCACTGCATTTCCTCAAAATTCAAGCTCAACGGGAAAGCATGCATGTTTTTATTATCTATTCTTATTATTATTACTATGCGGGAATTCCCTGTCGGGGAATAGGGGTTTATTATAGGAACTGTACAGGAAGTGTTAGCATGACATGTTCCACCTGCAGCCCTACTTTGGCAGTAGGTTTCTCTATTTGGAAATACCAGTGTATTTCCTGTCAGTAGTACTTGAAAAAAACCTCAGTGCGCTTCATCAACGTCCATAAAACCCTGTCCATAGATCTGATCCTATCAGATCCCAACTTCCCAAGGCTCTGGTGGAAGTGCCTAGGGATGCGGGAGGCTGACTTGCACCAAGCCTGTCAGCTACCCAGGAAGGACCTGGTGCCCAACAATTTCCATGGGGTATTTGAGGAATTTTAGCCATCACATCTCTCAGGAATTGTGCCCAAAACTCCAGAAATTCTCCATGGCTTGTATTTTGTTCCTTTTTATATTAAGAAAGAGCACCACCTCCTGATGTCTCTCTACTCAATCATTTCTAGGAGGTCCTCAAATGTCACAGAATATTCAGCATTACCTTTGCTGTTCGTGCGTAGAAAGAGCAATAAAGCAAGGAAAATCTGAAGAGTTGCTATATAGAAAAACAAGGTTATTTACTCACCCTGTTACTCAATAAAGAGAAATGCTCTGTGACAGCTACTAATCATCAGATGGGTTCCCAATCCCTGTTGGTACGATACTGGCCACCATTCCCACAGCAAACTGCCTCAGATTTCAAAATACGCTGACCATTTGTGCCTTGTTGTACCTTAAACGTTGTTCTGCCGTGGGCAGAGGTCCTCTCTCTGCAAAAGTGTCACCAGTTTGGATCCCCAAACCTTCTCTAAGTCTCACTAATCCCTCGTAAAGCCATTGTTAATTGTTGGGATAAGGAGCTCTGTATGTGCAGTGAGCAGAGAAAAAAAAAAAAGGTATAAATATGTATTGCACTGCCAGTCTATAGGAATACAGGATTAGAACTGCACAGGTCATTGTAAACTATTTTACAGTAAAATAATAGGAATTTGATTGGGCCATGGCCAGAGTGGAGCAATTGCCACGCAGGCCTTGGAGTTGCTCTCAATAGATTGGCAGCCCTCAGGTCACCCCTCACAGTCTGACCTCACTCCAGTATTTCAAACACCAAAACAAACAGCATCACTTGGTTTTCCACAGTGACCCCAGCTCTGCTGTCCTACTTTTTTCTAGTTCTTTTATACAGAAGGTCAAGAATATTTCCCAGTTTCTGCTTTCTCTGCTTCCCTTTTTAAGGTTACACTATTTGCTTACAATGCTATTTTTATTTCCCTGCCAGGATTTCATTGCAATCTCCCCTTTGTGGATTTTTACTTGTGGCCATTTAAATTCATTTCAGGCTAGAACTTGGCATAAAAGTTCGCAGCTTCTCAGCCAGATTTGAATTACTATATTTAATCCATACTCAGCTCTTAGGCTTTTTTTTTTTTTTTTTTTTTTTTTTTTCTTCAAATGAGTGAAGATAGAAATAATTTTGTTGTGGTTCCAAATGGTGCCATCATTCTGTACTGCTTTCAGATCTTGTCTTCATTCCACTAGCTTTTCAAAAGGACATGCCAGAGCATTTGAGACGTGACTTTAGAAACATGTTGCTTTACAATCCTTTAAAAACAGGTTATTTCAGCATAAAACCTTGTGAAAATTAAGCATTGTGAGTGCACAAGGATATTTTTATTGCATTCTTAGGTATGGCTCACTGAACAGCAAAGCCAGTTTTCATGTGGGCTAAAAGAGGGCAAAAGTCTTTGTTATGCTTTGGAAAACAGTTTTGCCCAATTGTGTTTGTGTTATTAATTATTGGGAATATTCAGGCAGTGGTGTGTTGGCTCTGCAGATACAAAGAAGAGGTAATGACGTGCAGATTTTTGTTAAACAAGATTACATTGGATAGCTTAAATTTCCTTTTTCTATTTATCCATTTTAAAAACAAATGCAGTACTTAATCCAAGATTAATTCCATTGTGTAAGTCCAGCTGAGTAGTTGCTTGAGAAATATTTCTACCAAGTCAAACTTTTGTTTGCTCCAGGGTTTAGTATTATTACTATTATTAAATTTTTTATCAAAGTAACCAGAAAATGGCAGAGCTACTGCCATTTTGGTAGTATTAAATAAATGTAATTAAGACAGTGTTTTTTATCACAGCACAATCACAGGTGATAGAGGGATCATGTGATAAATCCTGCAGTCTTTCACTAACTGCTGGTTAGAGACAGTTTCACCAGTCAGACTGGACAGAATTTTCCAACCTCTTGCTTCCAGCTGTGGGAAGTTATGGAAAATCACACCAGACCTGCATGATAGTATTTCCTCTGACTTTACGGAGCTGCTAATGATTGATTTTATAATCAACTATTGTATCACAGCCTGATGTGATGAGCAGGAGCAGAGAGGACCCTGCAGTGCTGGTGACAAATGGGATAAATGGCAGTCCCTTATCCCAAATCCAGCAGATCCATGGCTGAGCCCATCCTGACTGCCCTGCTCACCTGTGCAGGGAGCAGGCTGCTTTTTCTGTGGTGGAAATAAGCCATGTAAAACGCTCTTTTGCAGACAATGTTTGAAATAATGTTACAGATTTTTAAAACCATGGTAAAAAACTCAAATTGAATATGCACATTTTCCTCCATTCTTCTCATTTGGGGGTAAGTCTTTATGGTAAAGTAACTAGATTCTTTGCAAAGCTGTTTTCTGTATTAGTTTACCTTCCCTGAGATTGCATTTGAAATGTGTGTGTAAAAAAGCAATGATGTGTAGACTGGGAGTGTTTTAATCAATGCAATATGACAATGTATCCCCTGGTCATAAAATGGTTGCAATGTGAGAGCTCTGTAATAAGCTGCACTGTTGTACAAGGGAGTAGAGAAAAGATCTTAAAAACAGCAGTGAAAGTCTTGCCTAAAAAGATAATATCCAGATCCTAAAGTAAAGTCGAGATTAAATCTGTCAGTCTAAGAGCTAGCATCTACTGGACCAAAAAGAAAATACTCAGGTGCTGAGTTTCTCTTTTGCAAGCAGATCTTTCTGCTGTAAATATGTGTAAAAGCAATTACTGAAGAAAATATGAAAAATAAAGTTTTTTTTGAGTGCTTTGGATGGAGTTAACAAATTACTATTGCACAATAGTAACACTGCATTAATTATGTCACTATTTTCCCTTCGTGATAGATTATTGTTAGTAATTCATCACTGTAACATATTAATAGTGGTATTAGTTTTTAAACAGAACAATCATATTAGTAGCATACTTGTCATATTAGTGAAAATTAACAAAATGATGAAAAATTGCTACCAAGGCTTTGGGGCTCCAACACTGCAAGGAAATCACTTTTTTCCCAATCCAGCAGTTTTTCAGTGAGCATATATTTTCTTACAAAGATAAAGAGACTGTTTTACAGTGTTCTCTGTCCAAGCCCCAGGAGCCATTTCAAAATATTTATGCCATCCTTTTAATGCCAAATGTGTGTATTCTTTTATGAGTCTAGTACTGTTACATTCTGCCTTTTAAAAGCCTGAGTGCTGTCATTCACAACTCCTGGCATGAGGTTTGAGGCCATTAACTCATTTTTTGGGGGGATTGGGAGTCTGTGCTGTCTGGTGAACTTCTGGAGCACTATCCAACTGCCCTTCTAAAGGATTAAGGAACATTGCTTGCAGAGCCACTTATTGTGAACTTGTCCATGTGCCTCCAACCAGTCCCTTTTAGGGTCATTTTTGAGTGTGTTTAGAAAGGAAGCAGCTTCAGGCCCCTCTGAGCATCCTCCTTCCCACTTATTCATCCTGGCCTTTTGCATTTCTTGCATCTTTATCTCTGCCATGGGATCTCTTGCTAATATACAAAGATGATGTATAGGTTTCTCTCTAAGAGTAACAACTTGTATTAGGGAATGGGGTTAGAGAGGGGATTTCCTGCTCCTTCCCGCATGAACATCTGGTGCCTCAGAATCAAAAAAAAGAAAAAAACATTGACCAAACCCTGAGAATCCTGTTTGGAACAGGAGTCACTAGTTTTGCCTACTGCTTTGTGAAACCACGAGAAAAATCTTCAACCTTTAGAAGTCATCAAAACAAAACATTTTCCCCATTTATGCATCTACTTTGGGTTAGCTGTTTTATACTAAGCTACTATACTAAGTTTCTTTGGCTTAAATCTGCTAATTTAATGGAAGACATGAATAGATTTCATTTGATTAACAGCAGAATGTCACACTGGGAAAATAAGTATTTATGGACAAGCAATAGGCCACCTTTTATTTAATAATCACTTGAACCCCGTCAGTCAAATGCAGATGAAATTATCTATTTCTTGAGTTTTCAGAATGACCATAAAGATGGCTTTATATTCTTGTCTCTGGGCAAAATTGCTTTCTTTGACCACTGATTCATCAGTGAAAGTATTTTTGAGATTTAGAAGCACAATCAGAACCAGAATTCCCAATATCTATCCAACAACCTTGGTTTATTTTTTGCTAAAGCACCTCTAGACAAAATCCATATTGCCATAAGCTGGAACCATCCTAGGGGAGTCAGACCACTGAACGAGCCTGCACCAACCACAGATGTGTCCTGCACATACAACAGGGTTAATCAAAATGCCCTCATTGCAAAGATTAATTAATGCTTATAAACAGCTTTTATTCTCAAAACTGCTGTTGGATTATCCAGGCCACAGCATCTGTGTGAGCAAAAGTATGTGCAGCTGTTACACCTGGGCTGTGCTTGGCAGAAAAAAGTTCCTCAGGAAACATGCACAGTGACACTGGGACCAGCTTTACAGTGACCCCAAGTCCATACCCAGTGACCATGTGCCCTGAAAGCCTCCCAGCCTCTCCCATGGCAGCAAGTCTGTGTAGGGTTGGAGGTGCTGCTGAGCTCCCAGCTCTCAGCTGGGACTGGCCCCTGTCCCCACCTTTCCCACTCCTGTGTGTAGAACTCAGGCAGACACAGCACAGCTCACACAGGGGCCACAGTGTCAGCCTGTGCCAGCCCAGCACCCCCTGCTCTGCAGTTCTCTTCGTTGGAAACTCAGCTTTTCTCTGTGTTTTTCCTAGAACCAGATAAACCATGGGGAGAAGCAAGTGGCATAGGGGACCTCCCCTTGGTCTGTGAGTAACAACAGAGAAGTAAAGTTGGTATTCTAGTGTCCCTCTTCTGAAATTTAATTTCCCAAGTATTTCTAAGGTCGTAAGGTGTTGTGCAGATTATGGCTGCAAGCAGCTGTGCACTTCCAAATGAAACCTCCTCAGTGATGTTTATAAAGTTGTGCATGTTTTGTGGCAGTGATTTTAATACAAAACATTACAGTGACATCCAATCTACACGTAACATGCATTTGACTGACATGGGCATTTTTTATACATTGATGTGACATATGCCAAGCATAACAACAGCTCTGACTGACAACACAGCAAAAAAGGACTTGTGTTATCCATGCTCAAGTCAGAATGTTTCCAATCCTTCCCTATTTAGTGGTAGTAATTTTGCTACACATAAGAGAAGATATTTTTGGAGTAATACAGCATTGGAAATTGGCCCGAGTGGCACGTAAGTCCATGGCAGAAAGAGCAAGAGGTCTTTTTAGTCTCTAAGCATTTAGAAAAGATAACATAACTAGGGCTCCAGTGAATTGGAGTTGTCAAAATTCACACCTAAGAGAAAGGGGGTGTTGGGCCTGTTGCCAGGAAACAGCATCTGGTATCACATTTCTAACAGGATGCATGCATATGAATGCAAGTGGGAGCTGCAGCATGATAAATCTATCCCAGAAATTGCACCTCGTCACGTCTGCCTTGTGGCACCCGCCCATACAGACTTCCTTGCCCTCATTCCCTAACAATACTTTATTCAGCAGCCAGAGTTACTCAGGCAGGTCATCTGCAAGGCCAGTTCCAGGTTCACCTTCTGTGTGGCTGGTGCCACAGACTGTGTGCTTAGCCTGAAAGCAAGCCTGGCTGCTCTTTGTGTGGGTGTTATGTTATGTTATGTTATGTTATGTTATGTTATGTTATGTTATGTTATGTTAGTTATCTAATTTGCTCCCTGACTTAGTTCTGAGGCCACATTTGGACACGATTTGTATGGACAGGACTGCATGAAGCTTGCCTCCCACATTCTCCAGTCCTCCAGCACCATCCCACCTTCAATGTTCTCTATGCCCCAATGCCACTCACTCTCCATGGTACAGAACAAACTCTCACAGTGTTTTAGTTCCTGAGAGCACAGACACAGACCAGAATAATTCTGTTGCGTGGACATGGGGCAAGCCCAGAGCTCAGAGGAGATCCAAGGTCATTGTGATCCAAGATCTTGGCCAGTTGATCCACCCTGCCCTGATGGCAGAAGATGTATCTGGGCCTTGCTTTATTCCAGGAAGAGAGATACAGACCTAGGAGACTGAAGAGAACAGAAGAGGGTAATACTGGCGGTATTACCTGTGATCAGTTTGGTAATAGAGGTTAGAAATAATCACTCTAACTTTTCCAAGATTGTGGAGTTTCTTTGGAGGACAAAAATCTCTAGAATATATTGAGGTAAAGCCAGGCAAAATCTTGATTGGAAATTCCAATCCCTGGGCAGTCTCCCAGTGATGGTCTGAGCAGACATGCAAGGAATATCTGGTGTCCTGACAAAATTCCCAGGACAGTTTTATGATGTGATATTGGAATTGTAATAATCAATATTGAATGGACACTATGAGCTTTCATAGGTTTACAGACTCATAAATATTTTGAAGTTCATCAAATTATGGAACATACTTACTTAAAAAGTAAAACTTGAATAAATAACAAAATCTTATTCTGGGCACCCAGTCTATATCACCTCAGCACAGTTTCAACAGACCTCTTTTTTTAAACAGCATTTCTATTCACTCTCAGAATGGGCCATAATGCAGAAAATTAGGATTTGTTATTTATTGGGATTTTTTTCATTGTTTCCCAGCACTATTTGTCTTAATTTTAAAGTTTAAGTGATTTCATACTTCTTAGATATGGAAATTTGTTAAAACTTAAACTACCTGACAACATTAAAATTGAGGCAGACAAGCAGATTTAGGAACTGGCAATGTAAAGACCCTTTCCTGAAAAAGAAAGAATTTCTTTTCTAAAAACAGTGTCCCCCTTACTTCCCCAGTTAGGAGAATGACTGTTGAACAGTAAAATCTGGCCATGTGGACTTTTAGTTGCCCAGGCAGGTGTTGGTCCAGGGTAACAGAGAGGAAAAGTTGGATAAGGCAGATACACAATAAGCTAATATTCTCACAAATTTTTTCCCCCTTGTGTTTAAAATGCCTTTCACTTCAGATGGCCTTTGGCACTGTAACTGTTCTGTGGCTAAGTAGCTAATTCCTTTTGTAGCATGTCATTCCTCTGTCTCTGTATGACTCCTATATTTATTTTTAAGCAAGGCCTTGGCAGACCCATTACTTTTATTTGTGGTTTTATTGCTAATTTTAATCACATTAACCTTGTATATTTGTAATCTCTTAAATTGTGCTTTGTAATAAAGCACTCAGCTGCTCTTGGGCAGCAGGTTTTACAGGCACATTTTCTGAAGAGCCAATTAATCATATACTATGATTATTCCCATCACATCTGAAATCAGGTTATCTGGCTTTTTTTTTTTTTTTGGGTTTATTTACATGACTGTTAACAGAAAAGTTCTTTTCAAATTAAAGGATTTTTGAGTGGAGAATCATTGATTTGTGTTAGAATCTGTCTGTAACTGAGCAGGACAGTATTGCTTGGTCACTGGGTTTAGGATTCAGTGCTATAAGGACTGATTTATTTGAATGCTGTTTCTGGATTGTTCAGTACATTCTAGGATCAGCTCTCTTACAGGAAGATTCCTAACACTGATTTGAGAATGCACACCATATAAACACCTGAAAGGGAATTTTAGTGTAGAATTTACCTCCTCAGTGCCATTCACAAAGCCATTGTCACATGCCAGTTAATTGTAACTGCTAAATATTCTCTTTATTCTTCAAATTTACTCACAAGAAACTTCTGCAGATACAGATATCAAGGATCTCATATCAGCTGAAGAAATTTGATAAGTTATTAATTGTAAGTGTGCAAAATAACAGGTGTATTGCAATTAGGGAAAAAAAAAGTCCAATGTTCAGTTTTCATAATGCATTTAATAAAATATTTGGAAGCAATTAGTAATTGATAGGTTTTTAATATACTGCTTTCTTGGCAATTGTCAGCAACAATCCATATCACTTACTAGGAAGAAGCATGGCAACTAATTTTTAGTGCACATGAAAATTGAAAATTAGAACAGGGAGCATATCCAGAAGTTCTGTGTTATTATGGTGAGTAAATAAATTTCCTTGTAGGGATGTTAAATGAAAACAATAGTGGAGTGAAATTATTGTATCTTATTCCACATAGATGTTTTCATATGCTGCTGTGATTTTTTTTTAATTGTGCCCACAACAATATTAGTTATCAAGAGCCTTTTAATTAATTAGAATAATTTAAGTTAATCACAAACACTTTCTTCTTTAAATCAGCTTTGCATGTCTGTTGCTTTAAATTTTCTGAGGTACAAGTTCTGGATGGGCAAGCCATAGTTCCAGACTTTTTTTCCAGATTTTCCCTCTGCTTTGTGTTATTTTGTCTGGTTCTGTCTGCCAGAGGATACAGAAGAGCCTTAAATTTCAGAGGGATAGAGATGCTAAGAAACAATATTATCCCAAAGTGGGTGTGCTACATTCCACAGTCTTCCTCAGCTCTCATATCAGCATAATAAAAGTATATGGGCCTGCTAAGATTTTAGATCAATGTGGTGTTCATGAAAACGAGAGATTAACAAAAACATGGCATAGTGACCCCTCAAATCAGCATCATGTTTGAGGAAGTTTTACTGTGCCTTGTGTATCTTCTCTAAAAATGTAAATTAGCTGGAGATGTGTGAAAACAGGAAAAATCTGCTGGGGAATGGGTTGCAAGAGGCCACAAATAAAAGCAAGCATTACCATGGCAATTACCTTGATTTCTTTTGGAAAAGCAGTACATGTGAAAAAAAATTTAGTTCTCCAAAGAAACTTCTTAGTTTTGTAAACAAAAATTGCCTTTGGATAATGCTTCACTTAAATTGTCAGTACAAGTTTGGAATTGAGAAGGTAAGTTTCTGGTTTGCTTGCAGAAACTTCTTTTTGTTTTAAATTTGCCCAATCCTTAAGTTCAGATCACTCTTAAAACTCAAATGTGATCTTATTTGTTAAGATTAATTAATACTAAAACCAATGTGCATGTAAAGAGAACTTTTTGAGTCTCTGTTGCACAAGATAAATACAATAGCTAAAGACCTACAATCTCCTGCTGAGCTGCAGGCTGTGGCTGCCTTGAGCTAACACCAGGGAGGGGCCATGTATTAACCAGTGGAAAATACAAACTGGGAAGGGTCTGTCTACAACTTTGGCTTTTGCAGTCTGAAATGCAGAGCATTATTTAAAGTCTCACACACAGCTCTCAGCGAACTTCTGTCTCTTTGCATAAGATGCTATTAGATAATTATGGCTGCACAAAAAATTGTACATCATGTAGAAAATCACTGTAGTTGTGATGCCTGTCCAAATAAAGACTCACTAAGCAATGAGAGTTAATTTTGTGTATAACTTCTGGTAGGGTTTGGCTTTTATGTTTGGAAAATCTACTTATTCTAACCCCTGTGTCCTATCAGACACTTAATCAAATGTAGCCACATTTCCAGCCACAGACTACACACAGCACACCACAAACACTGTCTTATGGTTGATTCTGACAAATAAATTCAGTCACTTGGAAAAAAGCATTTGGGAGAGTGGAAAACTTTCTGGATGGCAAAGAATTATTTAGGTTAGTCAGCACTACAGAGCACTGCAGAGATGTTCAATGAGAACCTAATAAGCTGCACAATGGCAGCCAAATTCAGCATTGACAAATATAAAAATACACATATTGGAAGGAACAGATTGAATTGCTCATGCACATTGCTGGCTTCTAAATTAACTGTAACAACTTGGGAAAAGGACCTGAGGGTCACTGCGGGCAGCTCAATTAAACATCTGATCAATGAGCAGTGGAGGTTAAAAAAGCAAACAAAATGTGAGAATGTAAAAAGAATGGGATTGAAAACAATGACAATATTGTAATTCTGCAATTATATACATTGTTGGCACACTCTCCCCAAATACAATGCTCATTTCATAGTCATGCCATCCTAAAATATGTAGAGGAAATAGAAGAAGCCCAAAGTTAGTCAAGAGAAGGGAACAGAAACAAGGAGAAACCTCCATATTAAGAGAGATTTAAAAGATGAGAAGTGTTCAGTTGGAAGAGGAAATTAATAAGCGGGGACATGATAGAGACATATAAAATAATTAATGGTATGGAGAAGGTCAATTGAATGCTCCTATTTACTCTTCCCCATAATATAAGAACAAAGTGACATCCATTAAATTGAAAAGAAACAAATTTAAAACTGATAAAAAGAAATACTTTTTTTTTTTTTTTACACAATGCATAATTAGCCTGTTGAACTCACTGCAACAAGCTATCATTATGCCCAAGAGCTTAGTAGGATTCAAAAAGGATTATACACTTATTTGGATAATGAGAGCGCCCAGGGATACCTTAGATAGGATAAAAATGGTTGGGGGTGGAGATGCATGAACCCTCATGCTTCAGGGCATAAACCAATCATTAGCTGTCTGGGATTAGGAAGAAACTTCCCCTATGAGCAAATTATTCAATAATTGTCCATTGTGGGTTTTCTTACAAATTCCACTGAAGCATCTGGTCCTGGCCACTCACTGTAGAGACAGAGCACTGGACCGCTGATATGATCCAGTGTGGAATTTCCATTTCCCAGACTGCCATGTGTGTTTGCCATGGGAAAGCCATCTCTGCACCAAAAGAGGTGGTTGCCTCTGTTTTGTGACCTCCCTGCTGCCTGGCAATTACTGTGCAGTTACTTATGTATTTATTTGTGACTCAGACAGGCCAGGTTCAAGTTCCATCTCTGGCAGAGGACAGCTTTTCCATTTGAAATGCAGCACCCCCGGCTTGCACAGAGCTGTCTGACGCCGACATGTGAGAGCGTTTTATCCTTCAAAGTTCTGCAAAGCCTTTTGTGAGATTCACTGATAGCCAAAAGAGCATGTGATTCCACTGAAGTGTTATTATCTCTATTTTGTTTTTATTTTGTTCCTTTTGATAGTTCACTTGACAGATTTTTCTCCTTTTCTCACTCGCTCCACAAGTGGGAAATACACCCTGAAACAATGTCTTAAGGAAGCAGTATTCCAGTCTTCTATTGCACTGGTCTTATAACAATCCAGGAAGGAATTAGGAAGAAACCTAAATTTACTCATCCTGGAAAATCGGTCAGATACTCAAAGTTACTTCCTGGGGGTGCTTTGCCTGTAGCAAAGACAAGTGAACCTGCCAATTTTTCCCACTGTGTAACATATTAAAAATGAGATGCCATTGAGATACTTTTGCATCTATTATCACTTTATGGTTTGTTCTCTGCCATTTACCCTGTTTTTAATTCATTCACTACATCTTATGATCAAGTTTTACTATTACTATCTAGTTTTACTATTTTACTATTACCATCTAGGGTTTTTTACTATCACTTTTTTCTTTCTACTATTACAATCTACTATTTTACTATTACTATATAGTTTTACTATTACTGTTATTTACTATCAAGTTTTACTGTACCATTTTACCACATAAAATGCTGCAACAAAGAGAGTGTCAGATGAAGATGGAATTTCTGCATTAAACCATGTGTGTACATGATGCAGAACCAGTGTCATCATCTGGAATATCCCTTTCTCAAATTTGGGACTTACCCACCAACCACTGGAAATCTCATCTACACACCTATTTCCCTATGAGTAGTGCTGATAAAAATCCAGTGGGGTCAAATAGTCACTAAATGCAATCTAAGTTGCCTGTTTAATTGTCAGGATTCATTGTAAGTTTTCATGGTACTGTGACCTGACAGTATTGAAAACAAAACGATAAAAATGCCTCAAAGATAAACTGTTTGTGGAGAAAGGAGTCAACACTGGAGAAAGTAAAGCAAGGTAGATTAACCTGAGAGAGTAAATTCTTAAAGTCAACAAAAAAACAACTTTAAAACATGTAATTGTTTCATTATGCTGCACAAAAATAATCCTTAAACCGCACAATTATAAAACTATGTTCCACACAAGAACGATGTAAATATATTTAAATCCAGTTTATGGAAAACAGACAGAAAGAGTGCTTGTAATGGTCAAATAGCTTTTATGTTTTAAACCCAACAGAATGGCTTAAAGATTTGTAAGCTTGCTTAGAGTTTGGAAAATTTGGAATAAGGTTTTCATACAAAAAATGTTTTCCTCATATGTAATGTATTAGTCTGCACTATTTGTATGTGTGTTTTAATGATACATTTGCCTTAAATAATAGTAGCAACCAATCTGATTTTGAAACTGTAGGAGCCCTTAGGAGATATATCCAGTGTTTATCAATCTACAAGTAGCAGATGCAATTTCAGATGGAATATAATGGAGAAAATGAATGATGAAGCTAAGTGCAAAGATCAGCACTTCTAGAAAGCCTCATGAATAACGACAACGAAGTTGGAAGCATAGCTTTAGAAAAGTGTATCTAGGGAGACCAGCTGGACTGAGTTAACAAATACTTTACAAGAAACTTTCTAAGTCTTTGGGTTGAATTCAGCTGTAGTTAGCAGTGACCAAGAGGAGTTGCTATCCAACAACTCTGTCTGTGGCCCAGATTAAGTGAGTTTTCTGGGTTTGATCCAATTCCTGTCTCCCCAGTGTTCACACTGCAGGAATTACCATTGGAGTGGTCCAGGTTATCACCCTTGCTGGAAGTGTCATACAGGTATGGACTGACTGGGCACAGGGAATGAACTGTGCTGGCAGCCCCACATGGGTTCCTCTGGGTCATGGTGGCAGCTCTGCAGAAGTGAGCAGAGTTCCTGCCTATGCTCTATCACTTACAGATAAATAGAGGTCATCATCCTCCAGGGATGACAGTCAGAGCCTTTTCTCAGCCTAGATTTCCCATTTATAGCTGGGATTCCTGGCTCGTAAAAGCCATGGACTGTCTGAGGACTTCAGGTATTCACAGCAGCAAAGTATCAGAGAAATAATGGCAATATAGAATAAGAAATTGAAAAGGGCTTTGTGACACTGTTGAACAGCCTTTGTTGCAATTGCTAAGTCAAAGAGGTTTCTGCTGTGAAAGTCTCAGGTCTGTGATGTCATGGGGCAGAAATGATCCTGGTATTGAAACCACCTTTACAGCAAGGATGTAAAGTAAGTGAAGGTCACTACAGTGTAGTTTCAGAACAATGTTTTTATAACTTCATACTTCAGATGAGTCCTCAAAGAAGTTCAGGTCCTTCTTTAATGCACAGTTGCACCAGCCCAAGCCACTGATTCTGTGGCATTAGGAAAAATTTTCTTGGAAGGTGTTCCACCCCCTGATCACCACTCATGGAGGCCTGAGAGCTCTCCTATGATAGCTGAGGATCAGGGCCATTGTAATGCTGGATTTTAGATTCTTCCCTAAAAACTACAATTAAAGGTATTAGAATACATATAGAAAGAAAATCTCATATAAGGGACCTGAAAATGCACTGTATAAGACTCTATTAAGAAAGTAGTCACATAAAGACTCATTGCTATAGCATATTTTCTCCATTATTTCTGCCTCATTGTATGTGAAACTATATCAGTATAATGAAGTGAGAAATAGTAGGATATTGGATATGATATTTCCTGCCTAGCAGTTTTAGAGAATTTAGCTCAAGGCAAGAGAAAATGCAACCTTTCTGCCCTGAAGAATAAACAAAAACCTGTTACAAAAATAAAAGTGTCAGTGAGAAATCAGGTAGTGCCTCCACATGCATCAGCACGGTTCTTACCATGGCTTTAGAGAGACCTACTTCGGGTTTGCTTTGCTTTGCTTTGCTTTGAGACACACTCAGGTTTGCTACACATTTATGTGTATCTTTGTATTTATATACGTTTGAGATGTGGAATAACCAAGCTGCCATTTATCAAACTTGCATGTTGGAGGAATGGTGCAAAGCTCCCTACATTAGCACTTCAAGTCCCCAGGATCCCAATTAAGAAAAAATGATTTCTCTTCCTCCGTTTTCAGCCCCTATGCTTTACTTTTCTTATTCTCTGTGTAAGATATCTGATATTCCAAAAATTGCTGTTTCTTTTCCTTCTTATCTGTGTTCTCTTTGGTGTGCCATTTGTCAGTCTTCAAACACAGAATTCTTCCTCCACATGAATAGTAAATTCTTCACAGTTTTGTTTGTCAGCTATTTCACTTGCTTTAGTACATAAAGAAATCTTATGCTATCAGGGAGAGGAGGATCCCAAAGCCACAGATACCAGCATCTGCATTTAACAGTAGAAAAATACAGGTGCCCAAAATACAGCAACCAAATCACCAAATTACTGATAATTACGTAATTCAAGAAAATTATATTTTAAAAAAAATCAAGTTACAAAATAGCAGAGGATCAGTGCTGCTGGATGAATATTAGTGGACAGCTTCTAGTCCTGCTTCTAGCAAAGATATCTTGTGCACTCTTTTACATAAGCTATTTTTAATGTCTAGCCCTGGTAGACACTCTCTTCAGCAGATTTATTCACTTAATAGGTTTAGGTCAGAGAGTTTCAACAGCTGGTGTTGAGAGATTTCATAATTTAGGAAGCTTAATAGTTTACCAGGTCTTTGTTTAAAATGTCTCTTTTCCCTTTACCAGGCCTTAACATTTAAACAAAAATATATTCTCAAAACAGTGGATCTTCTACATTTCACTCCTACAGTGGAACTTTCTATCGTATTAGGAAAAAGTAAAATGTCCATAAAATTATACTCCTAAATTCTGCTATTCTTAAATGTAAAATGCACTGACTTTCTTCTGAATCTTGGGCTTGGCCAAGTGAAGGCCTAAAAAAGTGCATCTAGAAAAGCATACAGACCTAAGTAGCCCTTTGATTTGAAAGCTCAGAGCTTATATAAACAAAAATATAAAATTAATTTATGGTATTCAGCAACCAGCAAGGCAAGTAGCCCATGTGGGAGGTTGAAGTGAGGTGATTTTATTACACTTCCACAGTTATGTCTCTGGACCATGATGTCCACCCAAACTGCATTGTGAACCTGGACTCCTTTGAAATTGCCTGCTGATCTTTGGAAGTTCATTCTCTTTCCTTTCTTTTGCCTTCAAAGAAAGATCCAAGAGTTGCTGGAATTGGATCTCCTCTGCTTCACTTTCCTACTGTTGGCTATTTGCCCCCCTCACTCCGGTTCAGACTGCTGTAGTAAGACAAGGCCAACAAGAGCTCCCATTGCATGAAACTGCAATCACTGTCATAGCTTTGGGCAACTGAAAATATATAAAAAGGCTGTTCCTGCAGCTGGAAACCACAAAGAATAAGGAGTGCTCCTGTGAATGGCCTTATTGCTGTCATTTATTGTAGTGAAGCAATACCAAGTTACCCTAATCCAAGGACTTCCCTTGAGGATGTTTTTGGAGAAAAGAAAATTACCCTAATGAAAGGCAGCTTCTAGCCCTGCACATCAAACTTCATTAACTGACATTTAAACAGTTGCCTGTCTTTCCTACAAACTGCCATTTATTTTCACCCTGTTGCAGTTTGCTCATGTTACAGCACAGTTAGCAGTTACTTCACTGTTTGGATCTGTCACTTGCAGTTCCTTGGTGAATTCACAGCATATGTTGCACCAAAATCCCTTTGTTTTACCTTATAGCCCAAACTAAACTACTTTTAACAAAATTTCCCAGTACAGATACTAGTCTATTCTATTTTTCAATTGTCACCAAAGAATACTACTTCAGCAGTTTCCTCCAAACTCCATGCTTTGCATATATCTCAGAAAGCAAACTTATCCTAGGGATCAGGTGATCAGTTTTCTTGGAAAAAGTGTTTCAGCCTTCAGCTAAGGCTTTCTTTTCTATCAAGAGCTCTCCAGTGAACTGAGGGGTTTTTTTTCTGATAACTTTTCAAATTGTTCTTTATGACATTTCTGTATTTTTCCTCCTAACTCAATCATCCTATCTTTGTTGCAGGGATAAGGGCTGTAATATATTCTCATGTTTGCCATAGAGCCAGCACAGATTCATCTCAGATGTGACAACCAGCAGGCATTCTTATCTACAGAGAGGGTCATCTATTGTGCTTAAGAATATGGTGCAAATGATTGTACCAGTATATTGCTAATGCTTAAATCTACATTTCTATGTAAAATTAATTTTCTCTTTTGTCTGTAGTTGCAACTTGGAACGCCTTCCTTATATGCACTATAAAATGTTAATAGCAAAATTTAGTGTGACTTTATGACTGTGGTGTCATTTTTCTCAGCTTGATCAGCTCTTTCAAATGGCATCATTATGATCAAAGTTGTTTACAGTAATAAAGCAAGAATAGTTCCAATAAAATAGTAGGTGCCTTTACAGTTAAAGAGTAGCTGGCATTTAAGAACACAGCAGCTCCTCATTCTGTGGGTGCAGAATCATACAAGTTCACAATATAATAGAGTTAATGCATGTAATTACAAGATTGCCCCCCTCAGGATTTGAGGGCATGGAAAGAGACAACAGGAAATACATTATGAATCTGACAGGGGGAAAAGTAGCAAAATTACATATATATTGCCTGTGGAAGGAGAAACAACTGCATTGAAGCTTTGAAGTCTCCAAAATTGTGGATTAGTCTAATGCACCTTTATTGTTCACCAGTAATTTATCACCAGTTACTGACTTCTTAGAATAAAGTGGTTACACTTAAAGGTGCATTTATAAATATTTTACTCATGTTACAAGATTAAGAGAAAACTAAGTTATTGTAGCTATGTTTAATGTGTGGGAACACATGTGGGTGATGTTTCAAAAGATGTTTAAGAAATGATAGTCTAACTACCAGCTGTAAACTTTAAAGCTCTGGCACATAGAAAATAATTTATAAAGCATGGGTCTCTATAAAATCCTAAAAGAAACTTTGTAGCATAAAGAAAATAATCAGTCATGGTGCTTTAAACCACTTTCCTCCTTGTCCAAAGTCATCTTGGATATGGTGCAGCTCCATAACCTGCTGGGAAAACAGCTCAGCTGGAAGAAAAAGCTACAAGACACCTCACAGGGGGTTGAAAGCTGCTCAGGACAGTAATAGTGATATTTGCTTGGTTAACAGTGATAAGTGGCAAAGCTGGGATCAAGGTTAAACAAGTGAAACCTCACTTGGAATGTTCATACCCTTGGCAGTAATTTATTGGCAAAGGTTTTACCTGGGACAGTAACAAGTAAATCCCAGACTGATGGTTGCTCTCCTACAATGAAATCTGGTAGCAGGCACTGATTCCATTTGAAGGCTGTACTTTCAAGATTGCAGTTCCCTGACAGAGAATGGAGAATGTGATTGATTTACATGACAGTGTTTTAACTGAGAACACCATAAAATAATTCAAAACCAGTTTGACATCTTGGAAGACAACCTTACATTAAGAAACGTCAAGATTGTAGAGCACAGAAAGAGAAGCCCATGATATATTTTTTCAATGAATACCAGAAGTGGTGGGGATGCCTACCTATAAAACTCCTGAACAATGTGTTGCAGCACATTGTATCCTTGGAAAGGCCAATCAAGTAGCACATTATATGGTACTTGTGAAATGTTGCAAGTCTTGGAATGAGGAACAGAAATTTGAAACAGGCATATAAATCTGAGTCAGGCTGTTAGGGTTGAAGAATTTTCTTTTATCTGGATTACCCTGCTGCTCTTATTTGATGTTGAAAGGTGTTTATAACTGTTAAACTGGGAATGAAAAATATAAGCCAAGATAATGTGGTGTCACATTCAACCTGGAAGAAGGCTCATTGAAGAAATCAAAGTTGTCTTTGACTCACGGGATAAGAGAAGGAGATCTGTGCCTGGACAGGAGCAGATTCCCATGTTTTAACAGGAAAAACAGCCTTGCTAAAATGATTGCCTCATGTTTTCTGGTGGCAAATGACATCCTTATTACATAATTGATTTTTGAAAATGTACAGTGCTGCCTTTTCCTCTTTTATCTTACTGATGTTGAATGACTTTTCCTGCCTCTTAAGGCACTTTTGATAACTAGAGACTCATGTCTACAGTGTACGTAACACTGTGATTACAACACACAGTGCCAGACAAAGAGAATTATTTTGGCTTCATCCTTCCTATGCAGAGAGAGAACGAATGCAGTTCTGAGCCTTTAGATGCCCATTATCAGGCAGACTTATATGATTGTCTGTACACGTGGTTGGCAGTTCCACCAAAATCAAGAGAGTTGCAATGCAGGGAGGTAAATATTTGCAAAAATCTTTGCAAGATTTGGGTCATAATAGCAAACTCACAATTAAGTTTTGTTTTAAACAAAACCAAATCCCCTCAGTTAATACAGAATTTTCTCCATGGAACAAAACATCCAGTATGGTGGACTTCCCAGGGAGGACCTGATGTATTTACACAGAGCAGTGAGAAACACACAGCTCCAAGATCCACTGTTCCTTTCCCTTTGCCCTGCTGTATTCTCTCTCTTTTATTCTTCTTCCCCTTTCCCCTTCTTCTGGCTTGCACAAGGGTGGAACAAAGAAGCATAAACTGATTAATCTTTGTCAGACTGGAAGGTTTTGCATTTTTATTATGGGACAAAATTCTTATGAACAACTCAAACTGGAAATACTCTTTCATAGGGAGAAAAGTATTTAAAGTTTGCCTGCCATGCCTGGTAAGGCCAGAGCTGGACTATTTGAAGCCCTTTGAATCTTGCAGCTGCCTGAGTTCATTGTCATCCAGCGCTACAGCCCAAGATGACTCGAGCTGCTCCAGGCTTTGCAAACTTATTACATGCATAGGTGAGTTGCTGTCGTCAAATTGGAGTCTCTATTAAAACTTCAAAGGAGAAGCTTGATCTAAGTTTCCTTCTCATAATGTGTAATACTTGTTACAGAGAGATTTATTAAGCTGCTTTCATTTTATATGTTGAATCTAGAGTAGGGTCATGGAACATATTAAGGTTTCGACCAACAGCAAAGAGATGAAATTTTCATATTTTGCTGTTCATGACCTTGGGGCTACCTCAAATGACAGCCAACTTTAATTCAATGCAATTGTGCCTAAACACATCTGTACTTTCCCTCTATTCATGTTTCAAGAGACAAAAAAACCCATGAAAAGATGAATGCAGAGTGGTTTTAGGAGGCATTTTAAAAGCCAGGCACTATGCTAGGCCAAAAGTGAGAGACCCTACCAAGTAAAATAGTCTTACACTCAGCTGGTAATGCTATAAATTGAGGAGAAAAAAATTCATAATTCAGTAAATTAAGTTTGAGTGCTCTGTCCTACTCTGAACTAAGTCTGTCTCAGTGCTGCACATTAAAGACCTGCAGTGTGTGCCTGAGAAATAAATGTTAAAACAGTGAGGTTTTGCTCATCTTTTAGTGCTGCACTGGTATCTGCTCTAACATTACCAACCAGCTCAGCGCAGCAAATCACTTCTTTTACATGATGGCACTGACCAGATCTGCAGAGCAGAGGAGAGAAATGCTTACATTGTTTACAGTGCTGTAGTCTATAAAAAACTAACGAACAAAGACAGAGCTAGCTGGATTTCTTCCCTTCTTTGGTTCTTCATAGTACCTAACAAACACTCAATAACAAGGTTATTTCTGCTTAAAGAAACTAAAACATTTGCCAGGGTTACAAATCCCATCTATTTTATGGGATAACCAGTCTATTTGAGCTGCTCCATTCAGAGAAATTCTTACTTATGGTCACAGAAGATCCAACTCTTACCTCACATAACATAGGATAATTCTTCTTTAAACTAAGGAGTTATTTTGGATTTACAATAATGTAACTATGAGCAGAGTATGAGCACGGATTTGTGTTTTACTCCAGTTTTACACACAGTTTTTGAAGTTTTGTTTTCATCTGATTTGCCAGACTGGGAGGGCCAATGGTGTAAATGTGACAGGCAGCAGGGAAATATTCATCTTCCTGATATTTGACAATTGCTGAGAACATTGTCCCAGTGAGGAGGTCAGTCTCCCAAAGCCTCCTGTAAAATCCACGTGGAAAGACAGGCTCCTCTGGAGAGTGTCAGAGAGCACCTGAATTAGGCTTCTGCTCTGAACTGCTCAGTGAAGCATCCTTTCACTCTGCTCATATATAGGGAGATAGCCTTCCCTCCTAGTACACATCAGTTGCCTAAATTTGCATGGAGGGGAATGACCTCCCTGGAAAATCTATTTTGTGGATGGATTTTTTTGCATAGGCTTCATGAGTAGTGGGAAAAAAAGCTTTTTGTTTGGGGAGTTTAATTTGGACTGCTGTACAACTGTATTTAAATCTTTTTGCAAAGAACAACCTTTTGCCGACTGTCTTAAAGAATTTATTTGTTTTCATGAGTTTGTCTCAACCTTCAAGTTATTGTAACAGTTTTGTGTATTTAATATACAGTGTGTGTTAATATCACGGACAGTTTTATAACAGCATTATAACTTACACCATTCCCTCCAGCTTTTTATGGACATCTACGCTTCTGCATTAAACTACTGTAGCTTGTGGAATTTACAGTAGAAATCAAGAATGAAGCCTGATGAAAAGCCTTTTAAATTGTGGTGCAGACATCCACTGCATCCACCTTGCAAAAGGACTAAAATGAAGAGAACTCTTATGTGATAATTTCTAGCCAGAGTACAGGATTACCATCCTGCTAGACAAACCATAAAGGAAAAATGTTTGTGGTACAGTAGGAAGGCTAACTTCATCTTTTTATTTGAAGTCGAGTTTAATTATTTATGTTTTCTGAGGAAAATAAAAGCAGAATGGTAACTATGCATTCTTAGTTTAATGGAGGGCTCATTTTAGATTCTGCAGCATTAAAATATAACCAGTATATCCTATCTAGAAAAATAAAAGCAGAAGAGACCAAATAGATAGGCAGAAACACAGACAGACAGACAAATACCCTACTTCTGCAAGAAATGGAGCTAAGCAGTGAGGAAATTTTTAATAAAATAATGGTCTAATTACTTATTGTACTTTGAAGATATATTAATTCTTAATTTGAGAGCTGCTATATAATTTTTAGTGTAAGCTATATGCAAGTGATGGAAGTTCTTATTATAGTATCAAGCAAAAGAAAAGACACACAAAAAATGTTCTTTTTACGTTAGAAATGCTCTGAATTCCTATTGAAAAATGTAATGGATGACACAAGTTACACTTCACATTATCAGTAAATACTACCATAACCTCACCATGAGGCAGCACAGGTTGTCATATCCAGTTACTATTTTGTTAGGAAATAAATGACTTCTGGTTATCATGGGCGGATGTGACATGACAGTGTAAAATCATATCCCAGTCTATGGTGAGCAAGATGATAACATATGTCACCACTCCACTAAACCTGTGAAAATCCCTTGGAATTTCTATTTATTAAACCTCATGTTCACCACTCTGTACAGTGGCTTCTTCTGTATAGGGCTTCTTCCCTGGTTACAGTGCAGCACTGCTGACTCTTAATTGCTTCTGTGGATTCCATTTCAATAGCAATCAACCTTAAACAGACCAGTGAAAACTCTCCTTAAAGAAATGCTCTGAACATTCTTCAGCAGGGCTGGTGTGCTGCTGAATTACCTCAAGGACAGCTCTTTAGCCATCTGTGTCACTGCTCGCAGGCTATGAATTCAGTTATATTTAGCTCACAATTAAAGCACAGCTGACCCATACTAAAAGTCCATTACCTGCATTTAAGCTCTATTTACCTAACAGTTCTTCTCCTCTCTAGCACTCACTCTCAGTTTAGTCTCCTCTATCTTACTACAGATGTTCTTAATAATGAATTCCTTAATCAGGAATTATCATCCTGAGGAAACACTGTAAGGAAAATTATGATTAAAGAGTCTCAATGTACTGGGTAAAAGCAATTCCTGCAGAGCTGTCTTTGCAAAGCAAAAAAAAAAACCTGAAAATTTATTTCCAGAGTTTAAGACCTCTGAGCTCATATAAATGTCCAATCCTTCTTTTCACTTTTGCCAAATTAACATTCCACAGCAACAAGCTCCACATTGTTTGAGGCGTATGTCTTCTGCTTTAAATTTTCCTGAGCATTCTTATCATATGAAAAGATCCCAACTATCCCTACCAAGATATTATTTAATGGCTCTTTATCATATCTACCATGGAGCCCTTCTGTGAAGCTGGTGATGCCAATTGTTCCAGTCTTTCCTCCTTATCCTTTGCATTCTTGCCAGAGAGAACTGAGCTGCTTCTATTTCTGCAAACCTTCTGTTTGCAGCTGGTGACCAGGATTGCACATGGTGTTTGAAATGCAGAGGAGAACCAATTTAATGACATTAAAGAGCTGTTCATATTATTCTTCCTTCCTGTACCAAAATTTTCTACTATAGCTGCATGCCAAGTGGAGGAGTTTATTGCACTCTTGACAATGCTCTCTAGGTCCTTTTCCTTTGATACAATTAATTTAGAACTCGCTAAGGTGTAAAAATAGATTTTAAAACCCCAACCTTGTAAATTACATTAATTTGTATATATCAACCTGGAACTTAATCTGCCATCAGATTGATCATTCACCTAACTTGTTTATTTTCTTCTGAAGTTTCTTATTACCCTCTCCAGATTTGATTAACCTGAATAATTTTGTGTCACCTGCAAATTTTATCACCTCAATGCTCATCCCTTTTTCCAGTTCATTAAAAACATATATTAAACTATGCCACTCTTGCTGCAGAATATCGCAGACTTGATGTTAAATTCTACCACGGTGAAAACTGAGAATTCATTCCTTCCTCGTTTTTATAGCTCCTACTTGGATTGATCCATGACAAAAAGTAACTGAAATCTTTTTTGACTAATGCAGGAAGTTTGTTGGACATGAAATTTCTGTTTTATTTCCAGCTTTATGACTGCTGAATATCCTCAGATTTCCTGAAGATTTGAAAGGTTGGACTTACATTAATAGACAGTTTACCTTTATCCATATTTTTATGATATATTCAATGAATTCTAAGAGATACATGGGTACAAGGATGCCCTGATATACATGGAAAGTCAGAAAGACAATTTGTATTTACCAGACCAGGTACATTTAGAAGTAGAGCACTTTGAGCTCAATATGAAGAGTGGAAATATTTTTACACAAAGGAGTCCACTTACAAGGAGTCTCTACCTCTTTACTGGATTATCTGCTGTGTACAAAATACTGACAGAAAAATTCTTATGAAAGGGTGGCACACATTTTTTTTTAGTTCTAAATTCCTTGAAAATTTATATCATGTTGTCCAATGGTTTCAAGACATGTGCACTGACTTTCTTTTTGGTGATCTGATGATTAAAATCATCTGTTCATATGAGAAGCAGCTGAAAGAGCTGGAGCTGCAACCAGAAGAGAAGGCTGATGGGGAAACCTCAATGTGCATCAATATCTGAGGAGAGGGAGTGAAGAATTAAGGAGCCAGACTTCTCTTGGCAGTGCCACTGACAGCACAAATGACAATGGAGACAAATAAGAAAGTGTAAAATAGAATGTGAACACAAGAAAACTCTTTTCCTGTGAGGATGGTGAAACACTAGAACAGGCTGCCCATAGAGGCTTTAGAGGCCCTTTGTGGAGATAACTTGATGGAACATTCCTGGCAAGCAGCTTTTGCTGATTCTGCTGGAGCCAGGGGTTTGGACTAGATGGTTCAAGAGATCCCTTCCAACCTGAACAATTCCGTGTGAATGCATATGGAATATTTCATTATCATTATTTGAAATTATTTAATAGTCTGAACACAGGAATTAATTAACAAATCAAACAGAATCCAAAACCAGACAAACCAAACAACAGATGGGACTGGTTGAATCTTTGGTGAAGCTTTGAATTTCCAAGCCACTGAACTGATTCCATTTGAAGACAGTCCTTCGAAACCCCTGAGATGCTTTGATATATAAAAATATAAAAATATATATTATATATTATATATTATATATTATATATTATATATTATATATTATATATTATATATTATATATTATATATTATATATTATATATTATATATTATATATTATATATTATATATTATATATTATATTATATATTATATTATATTATATACTGAGTGCCTCTTCTTTGTGCATAGATTTAGTCCAGTCATGTATGTCCAGTCATAAATGTAAACTGTCAGAATTTCAAAACATTGTCAACTGGATGCACTTCATGAAGAAGTGAGAGAAGTGGTAAATCCACCCTTAACTGATTTGTCCTGTCACAATTCAGTCTCAGTGTAGTTAAATCCCCAAGACATGGTTTTGTGGATGAGAATGTGAGAAATGCTTTAATAGGAACTAATGCCTCATTTTTTTTTTTCCAGTAAATTCATAGAATGAAGTACTAATTAAATCATTAAACCCTTGTGCTCTTTTGTACAGCCTACCTTTTTTTGTAATACAAATGATGAAAATGTTTCAACAATGGAACTTGAAATATATTTTAAGGAATCTTTCTCCCATTGCTGCACTTTAGACATGTTTTGTGGTCTGTTAGTTTTTAGAGTATGAAGAAGAGACTTCCCACTTCTTCCGAAGCAACAGAAGAGACATCTTGAAATAGAGCACAACAGAGACAGGAAATGTTTATGACTTAGAGGAGCATGTGCTACCAGCACCAACTTTAAGAGGTGTCAGATATTTCTGGTGATGAAAATCTTTGTCTAAGGTGAAATGGGCTACATTCTGTTTCTTTTATTCCAAAGATGAGATGGATTTGAAAAACCTACCTGGCTCCTTGATGCAAGGACTCGCCACATGAGATAATCTCCAGCACATTACTATTGGCACGCAGATCTTTCACCCTTTTTTCTCCATGCATTACAGAAAATATTAAATCAGTTTGGTGTCCATAAAAACTTTTGATCCTAGGAACAGCCTAGGGTACTATCATTATCTTCAGGAGAACCATTTGTAGATCTTCAGTAGGTAGCACTAATTTAATTTCTTTGCTAGAGAAAAAGTGGCTGATTTTCTAGATCAATATTTGATTGAATATGTTTGAAATGTCAGCAGATAAAGGCCCCTTTTTCTGGCCCAAAGAGTTTTTGAACCACAGAGGTATACTGTTCTAGCTCCCCTGGGATCTGACTGCAAGGAGGTCTCAAAGATCTGTTAGAAACCTTCCCGCTGTTCCTTGTGTTCTTCCAGCAAGACTTTCTAAAGGTTGAGATGAGAAGAAAGAAGATCAAGAACCAGAATGCCTTTATATCCATTTTTTAATCTTTCCTGGTGCTTCTCTTAACTAAAAATAATCGTTTATAACACCAGTTTACAAAAAAACTCCTGTAATAGGATCATGTGAAAGAAAGGAAAAAAAATATTGAGGGCCAGGCCTTCAGATTTGCTTTAAGAAGA
The DNA here is from genome assembly GCF_029582105.1 of Oenanthe melanoleuca. Classification (NCBI taxonomy): domain Eukaryota; kingdom Metazoa; phylum Chordata; class Aves; order Passeriformes; family Muscicapidae; genus Oenanthe; species Oenanthe melanoleuca. The sequence goes on along the minus strand of NC_079336.1, from coordinate 99,689,925 downwards.
TGCTCCAACAACTTTTGCAAGCCATTGACATTTGAAGGGCTTTTTCTCTTTCATGGCACTAATTAAAGCTGAATATCAATGTATCATCATCTTAAAAGTGATCTATTAAAGAGATTTGCTCAAGGCTGGAAAACCAGGGCAATGGACACATGTTTTAGAACTTCAGAAGAAAAGTTGCCCAGTTATGTTAAATAACTAGAGAAAAGCATGAAAGTGAAAAGAGACTCTTAAACAATGATAAGAGATGCTGTTGGAAAAGTGGCATGATGTGAGAGCCTGCGTCCATATATTCCATAGAAATTCATGCCAAATACATGCACACACAGAATTGCCCCCCTCAGCCCCACACAGAACAGAGCTCGTGTTCATGCTGTGCAAATGAGGAGGATTCTTTAAATCTTCAGGACCGAGAGGTACATTTCTTAGAAAGAGACAATGAAATATTGTGGATGGAACCTTTTCATACACTGAGATAAGAAATGCATCTGAAGAGTAAACCATATTGCCTATCTTGACTACATGTATAGCTTGATGTTACATGATTAACAGTGTATGCGCTTCTGCGTAATAAAATCCATTCATCTGAACATTAAAACATGATTTTTCCTACATGATATATTACTTAGAGCTTTGATTTTATTTTAAAAATAAGTATGTTTAACTTGCTAATACTGTACATGCACTTTGTTAATACACAAATTAGGAAGAAAGCTGTATTGAAGATTGTGAAAGCATGTGGTACCCGATCAGTCCTGATGATAGCAGTTCTTACTCATCTGCTGCAGAGTCCAATATCAGTTTTCTGCCAGCTTTATAAATATTATATCATTTGCACGGATTCAAAGTCTCTGCTTTAAAAATGGCTTTTCAATTACTCACTATTTGAACAACATTGCATTCTACTTTATTTCACTGTGAAGTAAAGCATATCCCTATAAATCAAAACTGTGTAGGATACAGCAGTAGTTGCTTTGTTTGTCATTTCAGTGACCCTGGCAAAGACTTTCAGTCTTTTAATTTCTTTTAGAAGCTGCAAAAATGCACCAACATTTCTGTTAATCTCTTGGGAAATAAAGAAAAAAAATTACTACCACTCTTGTATCTACCCCATAATTTAGAAAGGTCCCCTAGTAACTGCAGTGCCTTGCATGTAAATAAATTGTTGGTTGCTCATTACTTCATTAAAAAAAAAAAAAAAAAAAAAGCAGCTTTGCCACCCACTATTTCTGCATCACACCTAAATGAATAGATTATATCAAAAACACCTCATCCAGTTGCTGTACCAGGTTCTGCTAACCGAAACCATAAGCCTCCAACAGCGAAGTCAGATACCCAATAGTCTCTGCACGGATCAAAGTAAGCCAAACAAAATCTATGTTTTGTACCTGCTCCCAATACGTCTGGGAAGCACTGTTAATGAAAAATGAGGTTGATGTACCTATTGCACACTTTTGGATTATTGTTCACTACCATCAATCTGAAACCTAATGAAACAGAGACCACCTACAGTGGAGGGATATTGTGTCCATCTGACAAACTGCATCCAATTTACGAACTGATGGGATGGCATAAGCTGCCACTGGTCATATGATTTTCAGCTTCTGATTGGTCATACATTAAGCATTAGTAATGGGGCAATGCAGTTTCCACTATCATTCTCTGGCAAGAGTAAAAGTATTACATAGTGCACCATAATTCTGTGATAATGATAGCATGCAGTGTGCTGGATTCTCCCCACTGCGGACACAAAAATTGTAGGAGACTTGGCTTCTCCAGACTGTCTTTATGGAATTAACAAAGAAATATGCTTGCCATGACATATATTGAACCTTTTCAGTGCCTTTCTGGGTAACTTTATGGGCACATGTGTTATGTATGTCACAACCAAACTCTGCAGGAAGAGATAAAATAGTGCACACATCACACAATGGGTATAAGCAATGGGCAACCCAGGCTCCAACCTACACAGTGCACAGAGGTTTTTTCAAAGAAAAATGCTGACTCTCTAAATGGAAGACACTTTAGTTTCTGCACCTGTTTTGCTCAGTATCTTGTTAGGCAGCTTCTACTTCTACTATATGTCATACTAATAGGAGAAGCAAAACAGGGAGAAATTATGATGGATATTAGTTGATCCTCTTGTTATTGCTAGATGTGATTATTGCTTTTTCCTGCTTGGGCTCCCTCAGTGTACTCCTAACAGAGTGCAGCTTATTAAAAAGCTCTGCTGTTTAAGTTTTACTGGCATAATAACCAGCTCTCTCTTTATGGTTGTTCTGAAGTCGATTCAGTAGCCACCTGTCAGTTTGTGAAACAAATGTTAGATTTTCCTAATGACTATTAAGATTTTCCATGGATTTTTCTCCCATCGTATCTCTCTGAACTTGTCCAGCGCTGTGTTTGTGCTTGTGATTTATGCTTAGCAGGTGTTTGTTTGCTATGGGTTTCTAAATGTTGGCTTCCTACTGTAAGGAAAGAATGGGAAGGTGGGAATGGGTTTATTATATTCTGTATATTGTTCTACAACGACAAAATGGATTTCCAGCTGACACTCTATGTGCTGCCACGAATTAAGCCACAAAACCCTATCCATATCAGCAATATACCAAGAAATGCAAGGGAATTCACAGTTAACACTGAAGCTCCATTATTAACTCACTATATTGTGCCTGGATATTGCTGTACATATTGTTTGGTACATACCAGGATCACTGCAATAGGTAAACAAAAGCAGGTGAACTTACAATACAGTTCAGTCTTCCCTATGAGATTGTGTGCCTCATTGTTTTAACCAGACCTTTTGTCTTTTGCTCAATTTTGAGAACCTGGATTGTACCTTTTGCTGTTTCAGGCTTTCAATTTGAAAATGTCTGTCGAGGCTATGTGACCCAGTACAAAATATCCTTAGTAATGTCTTCTGCAAATGCATTAAATATTTAAAAAATGTTTTAAATTACATTATTCACATAATTATTTGGATCTACAATGCTAAAAACACCCTTGCAATTAGCTAGATTAGTGCAACCCAATTTTTTAGTGCTTATTTCTTACTTGGTATGCTGTACAAGCTCTTATCAGAAGCATTGCAATGTTTTCTATAAATAGTTTTTGCCCCTAATTCTCACAGCCATTATTCACTTTAGAGAGGATAACTACTGCTGTGAAGTTGTGGACTGTTCAGTGTTATTACCAGCATTGAGATTTTCATTCTTGTACAAATGCAAGAATCCTATAGAAATCTTACCTTTCCTGGTCCTGATCCTGTACCAGCAGTGGAATCCTGGAGAAAACTTACCTTTCCTTAGTCCACAAAATCTTCTGAGGCTGTTCCTGTCACCTCTGGGATCATTACCCAAAGCCTCCCAAGTTGGCAGAAAAAAAAATTATAGCCTTCATTGGGCTCTGGATTATTCTACATTTTAACACACCTTTCCCAGCTGGGTTCACACGTGTAGAGTTCCCCTTTGTCCCCAAAGAAAGGTCCTATTCAGCATATGAGTCATCATTTAATTGTGTCCTTCAGGGACTCCATTGCATTTTGGTCACCTTTTCCCCCAGGTTAGGTCTTGTTTTTTTTCCAGTGTTGCTTTCTGAGCATGATTTGGAGTTTTCTTTTATTGTTACAGTTCTCATCTTGTCCCTCATGTTTACCTAAGTAGTCACTGGCATGATCTGTAGTTGACTCTTAGGGTTGTGTAAAATTTTGACAATTTCCTGGTGATTTATGATGGCATTGTTATGCCATAAATGTGAAGGAAGTTATTGCTCAGCTTTCTGGAAAAAAATTGAACCCACCCAACAAAAAATACTGCAAAAACCTGCAAGTACTTTAGTCCTGTGGGCTGGTTTTGATTCACCTTAAAATCATGAATCTAAAGGTTTAAATCAGCATTTCACTTGAAATTAGAACCTTCTACAAAGAATAAAATTTTAACAACAAACCAAAACACTTCTTGGTGTTTGCAAGATTTTACCCAAAATTTACTTTTAAACAATAAAAACCTTTTATCTGTTCTTTGCATTAATTTAGCTACTGGTCTTTAATCTTTAGCTATCCAGTGTGTTTGGGAATTACAATGCACACAACTTTATTTATCATATAACTCTCCTTTGGATCAATGAGATATACACTAGAGTCCAAGACTGGCTGTCATTTACCAACAAAAGGTTGTTATTTTTGTTGTTAAGGGTCTGTGTGCTGTTTTGACAATAACTCTTCTGTTTCCTTGTCTCCTCTGCTTAAACTTCATAGCACTTACTAGGTAACTTAGATCTTCTGAAGACTGCTGCCTATCAATATTTGTTAGCTCCATTTTGTAACTCTCATTTGAGGAAGGTGTCATTTGATTTATTTTTTTATTTGGATATATACTACTCTATAATAAGAGTATCCAGTCAATGCTCAGGCCTCAACTGATAACCTTTTAAATATGCACATATATAAATAGAATTTCCAGTTGGCACAAGATTCATCAGAGCCCAACAACAAAATGCATATAACAAAAATAATTTGTCCCTACAAAGTAACTGATAGCTCCAGTGACCTCACTGGAGGAACAAGGATCTGTACATCATTACCATGGAACCACCTATGACACCACCAATCCCTTCCACCTGCATTCTTATGGGATAGGGACACAAAATGGGCTGAAGGTCATAAAACATGATTTTATAAGTGGGGAAGGCACTTGTAACAGTTATAAGAGTGATGCTACAAACACATGTAAGGCAACCTAAGAGAAAAAAATCTGGATGTAAGAAATCCCGATTACATCACTTTGATCATTAATCTCAATCTGGTGCATCATAGTCTTGGTTTAATTTAGGTCTGCTAATTTTAATATTCTCAATTTCTCTTTGAGATAGGATTTAGGAGCAAAAACAAGGCAGGCCTAGAACGTGAAAGAGTATAAAGAAGAAATGTATTAATAACACAGAGAAAATTAGAAATTCGGAATAAGATTTCCAGATCACTCTCTCCTTCCCTACCCCCATCTTCTGTATTTCTTAACAGCAACATAGAGAGACACTTCAATCAGTTTTCCACTTAAATAATCATTTCAGTTCACTCCAGAGAGAGAAGTTCCTTCTTGTTTTAGCCATAGGGTGTGTCTTCACTTTCACAATTTGCATCCGCCCAGGAAAAACTGAAAATTGTGGAACTCCTCCCATCTTCACAGCCTTCCCACAGCTGTGTTATGGATCATGTCAAAAAACCTCATGGGGTATTACTTTTAAGGGCAAGCTGTTCAAAGACAAAAGTTCTCTTCATCTCTTTTTCCATCAAATGTCTCTGTTCATCTTTCCAGTCTCCACAACAGAGACCCCCATTCCCTTGGGGCAAAGGATCTTTTTTCTCAAACACTTCAACCCCCTCAAATATTTCTTCACAATTTAAAGGAATTTTTAGTGTAGTCCAGTCCCCCCATAACTTACAATAAAAGGTTTTTCCAGCCAGACTTTTCAGGCCATCTCCTCAATCTCTTCCCATCTGGAAACTTGGCTCTTACTTCACTAACTTTAATATACTTTCTGCTCTATTCCTCTAATTCAAGAGAGGTCAGGAGATCTGCAGTCTTATCCGAGCATTGGAAGGGTTAAAACTGCACACAGAAGGTGAAGGGAGCCGTGCCAGGATTTTTTCAGGCCATGCAGGCTGAGTGGGGGAGACTCTGCTGGAACAGAGCCCAGCTGCATTCCTCCCAAGCTGCATGGGCAGCTTGTGGGGGGAACTAGGCTCTTAGCAAAGGTTTCTCTTTCCCCTGGCCGTCAGGGCCCCTAGTTGAAAATGTGGGGGCCTCAGTGGCTCGCTCAACCCTGCCTGGCCAGGCCGCACCTTCAAAAACCAGAAGTCAAAAGGGAAAGATTCTCTTTTCCCGATGTGAGTCATGGTGATGGAGTAACTTTTTAATTGGTTTCCCAGGCTGTCAATTATTCAATCAGTTTTCTGATTGGTCGCTACAACCCACAGAAGAAGTTCGCATAGAGGAAAACCCCGTGTATGTGTCTGTGCTCTGTGCTCCTCCTCCTTTCATGCAAAACCAGCACAATCAATTTCTATGGATTTTTCCATAATTGTATTGGTTTTAAAAGGACACAGCCAAAGTTATAATAAGCCTAGTCAGCATTTAAAGAACACCGACACAAACTATCAGACAGAGTCACACACGTATATGGGGTTGTAAAATCTTAGTTCTGATATTGTACCAGTGGAATTCTTTTTATCTCACAAATTCTGCAACAATACTCTGTAGCTCTTGAGAGAGGGACTTTTTATATAGCGTTTGAATCACCTTCCTTTTAAATGCTGCTAACTGTGAAATTAGTGTTGTCCCTCAAAGTACATGAGAATAATTGTCAGTAATTGAACACAGTTTGGGGGCTAATTATATAGAAATTGATATTAAAAGAATACTACAGGATTGATTGCGTTTTGCAGTTCATATTTAGTTTTCAAATTACTAGAGTTGAAAGGCTGTGGTAAGAAACAATAAAAATCCATTCAAAGCTGCTAAAGCAAATTAAGGTTTACTAGTCTTTTGAAAGACAAATTATCCAAGTGAGGTAATGTAGGGAGGACAGTAAAAATGTTCTTGAAATTTTCCATAGATTTAAAATATCAGGTGTTTTAGAATGATGTGTGTTGAACACATGAAATTTTTCCAATTAATTTCTGTTTAACTGATTGTGGTTTCTGTTTTGGGTTGTCACAAGAAGGGAAGAAATGCCTTCTTTAGGTGTATCAGCTCCAGAATTTTGTTGAGGGTCCATGTGAGTCAGAACATGCTGAGATGTGAGAAGAGCATAGGCTGTCATCATCTTGACCTCTGCTTTTGAATGCAAGCAGGAAATTGGTTTTTGGGGAGAACTTTTTCTAATTGAAAACCCACTTGTTCTAATCATAAAGTGTAAATGAGATCTTAACAAAAATAAAGAATATGAACTTACCTTTGTTCCTCATTCTGGAAGGAATCTTGCAACCCGAAGAGCAGGTGAAGCACTCCCAAATTTTCCTGGGAGAAGAACTGTAAAACAATAAGAGAAAAGAAAGAGAAATTATATACACTGTTGCATGTCATAAACCCAGAGGATTTCGAATCTATCCCATATTTCACTGCAGCCAGAAATTGCTGGGCAGTTAGGAAAAAAAAAAAAGTCAAATAAACATTTATCTTTCCCCCCAAATTTATTGGAGCAGTAATATTTCCTTTTCAAAGTAGTAGCGTGGAAAGACCACTAACAGATATTTTAAACACACAGGTGACAACGCAGAATGTTTAAGATGTGAATATCCTACTCATGAAACATTCAGAAGGCAGGCCTAAAACAATTTAATTCATGGTTTGTTTTTTAATTGAGCCTCATAAGTATTGTGAGGAAGACAACATCCTTTTCTGATTTGTCTATTTTTCTATAAAAATGTCATTTCTTCTTTATAAAAACATATAAAGTTTGTAAGAATTATTGTTGTTATATTTCTCTTAAAATAACTATAAAAACACTATTACAACAATTTTTTAAATAAATACAGTCTAGAAAATTATAAAAGAAACATTCTCATAAAATAATTTTTAAAATCTGCTACATTTGGGTTTCATGTAATTATTTGGAGGGTGAATATCTTGCTATAAATTTTACAAGATTATTGTATCAAGTAATTTGGATATTACAAAAGTAGTGAATATTTACATTGATAACAAAAAAAAAACCTAAAATGAAACAGCAAACTTTGGAAAATAACTGAAATGCATGTCAGTAAAAAAAAAAAATCAGTTTCCCTCATTTAAGAAAAAATTCAAGACTAAGCATTTAGAAAAAAATATTCCAGAATGAAAAGCTATGGGGAAAGACTGCGTAACACTTGCAATCTCTAAAGAATCATAAGTAAGGAATTCAGAAATAGTTTATAATACTAGAAGAAGCAATAGTTTTGCAAATTGTGTGAAGTGCCATAGTGGTAAATATATGCAGAGAAACTAACAGCCACCCAGTGCTCAGATACTAAACATGATTCATTAGTGAGCAATTAAAATGTTATGGGGATGAAGCCAAAGTGTTTTTTCTTGGAGGAGATGCCACTGGCTGAAGTTACAAGCAGTGGAAAAGGAAGCCCACTTAGATATAACAGCCCACTGCAAATGCATATGATTAAAAAAATTTATCTACCAAAATGGATGTACAAACCACAGTTAATGAGTCTGATGGAGGCTTTAATGCATAGGGGTGCATTAAATCTACATCACTTTGCTATAGGTCCCAATGAGCTTTGTGAAGCAGCTCTGCCACATAAAACCCAATTAACTCTAGGAGTTAAATACAAACTGAACTTCTCCAGATGGCTCAGTCATTTGGAGTTAATTCAGACACTTCTGCTTGGGTTAATAGTATGGTCACTGTGCTGAAACAACAAACAAACTTACAAGAGCTTTAGAGCTAAGAAAGACAGGAATAAAGCAAACAACCTACAGTGGCTTCCTGGAACAGGAGGTGAAGGGATCACATTTAGACTCCCAAACACAAGAGAGCTTTCAGTTTGGGCTATCAGCCAAGGAGCCTGGCAAGTCTAACTCTATAAGGAATTTATTTCTTCAGCTTGTTTCAGAAGAGGTTTGCAAGAATTAACAGTTTTCACAATTCCATCCACATGTGATCTTTAGGAGTATCTTGTTGCAGACTTTGGAGGGTATGAACAGCATGGAATCAAGTAATTACTACTCACCTGCTGGGCAGTGAGGAAGTTCGGCTCCCAAATCAGAATGTGGAATTTCTGTAGAGGAAAGAAGATTAGACTCAACAGAAATGCATTTTTTGTTCAGCCTGGAGGAATTTGGTTATACAGAAGAAAATAGTGACACAAAGCTAGACTTGACCTGTACAAATGGATCTGAGTGTGTGCATGGAATACTTGAACATATCCATCCATGACTTCTTATGGTTCAGCACTTCCTCCGAACAATGGCAGCAGGTTGAATGGCAGAAGGAAAATCTTTGGAATACAGAAGACACAACTTTGCAGGTACTGGAATGTTTTAAGATTAAGCATGGTTTGCAATCTTAGCTGTGGACTATTTGAATATTTACTGACATGTGCTTTAACCCTAAAAAATGTTACAGACTACTCAAACTTCTTTTAGTTCAGAAAGTCTCTTGTATAATGCCTAAAAAATCAGGATTACTTTAAAATAAAAATATCCCTAAATGATGTTGTGATAAATCCTGCTGTCCTTGCTGAAAGTTTATTGTGTATTAACACCTATGTTTCAAAAAATCAGTGAATTATTGTTTTTTTTCCTCTCTATCACTATCACTGCCATTTTTAAACATGTAACTGAGATTTGAATGTTACATTCCTGACAGGAATTTTCACTGCTGGGAATGTTGCCTTTGCTTTAGCTGCTTTAGAAATATGAATCCAAGGTCAATATGGAAACAAATTTTCCTTAAAAATAATCCTTCCTTACAAACAGCTCACACATATTATTGAGTAGTACAACATAACTCTAAAATTGCAGTTTCACCAGAAAAATCTTTCAAGCTTTCAATAGCTTCAAGGCCATGTAGTTTGAAAAAGAAAACTTCAAAGACCAGACCTAAATCCTAATCCTTCTATATGACTGCAATCTTAGCAAAGTTCCTCCCTATTTTCTTTGTGATCTTTCGTGATTTAATTAGAAAAATCTTTTAAAAATCTTTTTTTTTTTTTTTTTTTTTTACTGTAGTAGTATAACATCTGCATTTTCAGCAGTATGCTGTTTAATCACATTGGGTTATAAAGTGAAATTCTTACTACTCAGTGTAATATCTTGTAGTACCATGTGTTTGGTCTTTTAGTGTCCCTGACTCATCATCTTATATTCTTTCATCAACATTTTAATAGCTACTCTTAAAAATGTAATTTGATGGATAATTCTCTAAACCTGTTTCAGTTTTGTTGTTTCTTTAGAAAGTTATGTCCCTGCACATGTTTTCTTTCTGTGATTACTACACCTGAAACTAATTTCGAGCACTCAAGGACAGACTTAAGCCCAGGGCCAGCATAAGTTCAGAATTTGATAGAACTATACCAGGTTATGATGTGTTCTGATCCTCAGGTAGGACAATTTTATCAGTGTCAAGTATTTCACTTTCAGCTCTAACATGTGTATTTAAAATATGTATTTAATATTATATATCTAGCATATGGTATGTAGTGTCATTTGAATATAAGCAACTGAATCCTGGTTTAACCCTGTGTTTAGTTTCTTTGTGCTTTATCCACATGTCTTGCAGTCAGCAGTTTCTGTCTCTGTTCCCTCTTAGTCTAAGCCAGTAAGTCTAAAAAGGGGAATATTTATTCCTTTATTCTCAATTCACAAGTAGCTGTCACAGAAACCAGGGTACTAGAGTGACTAGGAAAGCCCCAAAGAGTATAACTGCCATATTCTTCCTTCTACAGTTTGTCTTGTCTTTAAAGTTTTTTGCTTTTTTTTCCTTCCAGGAAATAGGGAAATTAAAAAAAAAAAAAAAATTAAAAATGCCCTAATATCAAAACCCTGAACTGAATAAAAATCTTTAAGTTGTCTGTTATTTTTAAAGAAATTCCAGGATGTTCAATAACTTGAAAAAAACAGAAAAAAGGAGGTATAAGTGCTAAATATCTGAGGGAGAGTCTACACCTAAAACTTGAAGACATACTGAGTTCTGATTTGGAAAATGACTATGCAATAGTGTGCATTATGGAAGCCATATGTGCCTACTTGAGTTTTTCAACTACATGCTGCAGACTGGCCAAAAAATTAGAGTATTTTTTTTTTCTCTGTGTTTAAAGAAACCCAACCCAAACTGTATACAGATTTCTACTAGATATTTAATGAGGCACCAGAAAACTACTATGTTTCTATAAGGGAATAAACAGGGAGTGGGGTGGGGAGAAATCACAATGTTGCCCTTATTTTCAGGAGCTGCTGCTGAAATCCTCATGTCTTGCCATGCTCACCTTCTGCTTTCTTAAGCAAAATCTTTAAAGCACTTTGCTCCTTGAAGCAGTGTTGGACTGGATGTATTCTTTTGACCCACAAGTGATAATTATGAAGCCTTGTTCCAAAGGTGGAAGGATTCTGTATTGTAACTTATATTACTAGTTAATTCTTTAAAAAGTAATAATCAGAGCCATTGTCTGAACTCAATTTCATTACACATGAGCAAATCTGGAATAAAGTTACTGCAGTCAGGTTAAAGTCAATGAACTAGATCAGATTTATATTGGCTCGACTGAGATCATAAATTGGTCCTGTAATTGGACCTTTGGTTTTAAATAAAACATTTGCAATTGGCTGTTCTGCCCAGGGAACAGACAACTGTATCTTGACAGAGTTCTGAACTTATTAGAATTAGTTGAGAGAGAGTGACTAGATGATGAACATCAACTTCCATAAAAGAGAAAGAAGTAAAACTGCAAATAGAAAAGTGCTGAATTTGGAGTAGATTATCCTTAAACTTCCATCTGCATTAGCAGAGCAGGAGGAATGTGAATTTAAAGTAAAATATGTAGTGATGAGGGTGTGATATGGATGGCTTTTTTCTTTTTTTTTTTTAAGAAAAAAAAAGAGAAAGCTGTAGCTGGGTTTATAAGACTGTCTGGACATTTGCAGCTGGAGTGCATTAGATGCATTTCAGCATTTTCCACTCGAGTTTAATCCAAAAGGAATTTGGCTCGTGTGCTTCAATACCACATCATGATGTGAATCAAAGCACAGAACCATCAGGACAATCAGAGATTCACTTCAAAAGCACAACGCTGATCTGAACTAAAATGGCACTAAAATAAGAGCTCCCAGGTACAGAGAGTTATTTGTAGGCTTTGCTGAAGATTGTTTATACTCTCAGTGGAAACTCTCTTACAAAAAGGCCCTGAGTGAATCCTCACTGTTCTTTAGAAAAGGAAGACCTGGCAAGAAGGCCTGTGAATCAATTGCTTGAAACAAACAGATAAAATTATCTTGTCAAGATCAAACTATCCTTTCTGGATTTTATCCAGCTAGTATAAGGATGGTATATAAGAATCTTTTAGGACTGAATTTCTCCTAAAAGAAATTACTCAGAAAGGAAGAAGAATATACTGAGATAATATCAAGTCTCCTGCTGACCTTTAAGAGAACACATCATCTGCAGGATAGATACTTTTAGGCCAAACCAGCTAACCTGGCAAGGTTAAGGGCTGAAATGCAGCTTTTGCTCCCTCTTACAGAACACCTTCCATGGTCAGTGTAGATGAAAACCTCAGTGTGTTGATGGCCCCTTTAAACCCTTTCCACAACCAGATGTGTTACGTGTCAACTTGTAGAAGAATCCCACGTGACTTGATAGCAGAGCATCTTCAGGGCAAGGCAGGAATGAGGAATCCTTCAAACAGATAAGGGTTGCTAGTGAGGATGCTCACACAGTGACAGACTGCCTTGCTTATGCACCTGCAGCAGCCACCTCAGCTCTGGATTTGTGCTTCCAGAGCTTTTCTGGAAAAGGCAGTGGGATCTGCTTCAGTGCAGTTTTGCATGAAAGGGGTGTCTATTTGTCCATGGCCTAAGACATGGGCACAAATCTGGGAGTTAACTGTGCACTACAGAAACAGCTCAAAGGGAATTAGTTCTTTTATTTAAGAATAAACTGACTCTGACTGCTTCTTGGGCGTGTGGTTCCTTCAAGACAAAAAGGCAAGTAACTGGGTTACATTTAGAAAAATGGATTTAATGAACGGGAAAATGGCGTTTACTCTTTTGGTGCATCCTGCATTTTATGAGTAAATTTCATGGGAAACTGTGTAAATGGAACATAATTATTTTTAAAATAGAATCCTTTGTTATTAGCTGCATAACTGTCGTGTGTACATAAAGCACCCTGCTGTACAGACAAAAGACTGGAAAAGTTTCCTGGAGAGTTACTGCTATTGAAAGAATAAAAATTGAAGCAGTGGGATGAACTTTTGGTTCACAGATTCAAATACTGAATGTTAAACCTGGCTGAGAAAATTAAGAACTGAAGAGCAGAAAATTAAGGTGGAATGCAATTTAAAGAGTAAGTAGATGATGTAGGCTTTCATTTTCATCCCCCCTAGTGTCCAGCTAATTAAAATTACAATCAAAATGAAAGTCTAAACTTGTAAATATCTTTAGCTAATGATTTTGTCTTTTTAATCATCTCCACATTCAAAGACTTTATTTTATTCATTTAGAGCTTTACAATAAAATGAAATTGTTTTCCTCTAGTAAAATCCTTTTAATTTTCCTTATCTGTTTCTTTTTACATCATACATTATGTATTTTCCTCTTTTCTTTCTAATTTCTGCACGGTATTCTCTACTCTTATGGTCTGTGCTCCTCTTAGGCATTTACTTTAAACCATTATAAAGTTAAATGGAACAAAGTGCTATAATGTAAACTTTTTGCTTAGTGCAAAATCCCTGGAGTTGTATCTCCTGGCTCACAAACTAGACAAACAGCAACTCTCTTCATAAGGTACATCTACCATGAATTTTTAAGCCACTGAACACATAATACTTATCATTCTGTCTAAATTTACAATTTTATCTCCTTTTTCTCTAAGACAAATAATGAATTTTCCCCAGTTTATCAACTGCTTATTTGTGGATAATAGCTGGATTTTTTTCTGTCTTTTTTTTGGTTTGCATGCTTATTTCACTGTGACATTTATGAAACAACATATATAGTTTTGCTTCAAAATTAGTTTTTTATTATGCAAGTTTTCTAAAGTGCGCTGAAGAAACCTTGAAATTGCTGCTTGGTGATGCAGTTCTGTCTTAATGACTATCCCTAATTTTTGGATAATAGGAATTTAATTTTGTTTTGCTAGACAACATTGACTTAAAATGGGCAGTAGGGTTGTAACTTAGCCATAACAATGTACTTCAACACCATACAGATACATTTATTCTGCAAACTGGCTCATTTTAACTCCAGTGTTACTTGCATGATCCAGCTACACTGTAAAATCTGAGGATTCTGCGCTGGATTCTAGGTGTCAGCCTGGATTCTGAGCCATGCTGCAGTTTGTATATATATGGGGTTTGTATTTTGTGTACTGTAGTTAGAAAATTCCACAAGCAGGCAGTGCCAACACCCAGGTGAAACCCAGAAGTTTAAAATACTCAGATTTGGTAGCAGCTGATGGACAGAAATGCAGTGTGAATGCATCTAAAAGTGCTCGACCTTTAGCTTTACAGAAAGCTGTTTCTCATCTGTAATGACTCTTCTGGATGCTTCAAGTCATATCTCTACAGGAGATTTGCGTGTGGGTTTGCAATTCTTCACCTACGTTTTTTGACCTACCTGGGAAGATTTACAAATCAGTCATCACTCTGGTATCTGAATTATCTTCAGGTAAAACCTATTAGCAGCACAAAACCCCCTAAAAACTATCATAAACTGTCTGAGGTGTTTTAGATGTTATAAAACTTCTAGCTGGAAGAAAACATTTTCATTTGTTGATCTTTGCTTTGCTTCTCTTTGACATTAAGAGGAAAGCATGTTAATATTAGACACTCTTTAGCAAGTTAATGATCAGTTTTATATCCGTGCACATATACAGATCTCTCCTGAAATAGTCCCATTTTACACTGGTAAAAGCAAGGCCAGATTTTGGCCCAGCATGTTTTGGAATCTCTAACAACACACAGCCCCTGGTTCTGAAAGGCAACTTTCATCTGGCTGCCTGGAAGATCTCCAAGAGCTTGTGCTCTGCAAGGTTTGAAAGGGATTAACTGCATACTCTTGTGCCTTTAGAATCAATATAACATATGGATTGGCCTCATCTTCCTGAGCTGCCACTGACTGCAAAGGGAGTATTTGTACAATTGGGAAAGATGTAATTGGGCTTAAAGGCTCTGTGTTTTTTTATGTGCAGAGTTAATTTATGTGAATGCATTAATGTTCATACATCAGTCATTTTGCTGGGTCATCTGCCAAAAAGAGTGCCAAGACTTTGCCTACATAGACAAAGATGAACGTGTGCTTTGAGAGCCCTCTAGTCCCAAGACATTTTTAAAATAGCCAGTGCTCACTTAATCATTTTATACTGTTAATAGATCAATCACTGCTCTTGGTTTGGATATGATATTAAAGTTCTTTAAATACAGAAGAATAATTGCATTCAAAATCATCAGAACAGAGGCGTTTGCTGCTTAGACACTTCTGTGAACAGCTGCACTGCTTTGTACTGAGGTGTTATGAGGGAGGTGTCCAGAGTCTCTGAGACTGTGAGCTGTTAATGATGAAAAATATTTTAAAATAGCCAGAAATGAAAGTAGAGTGTAAGACAACTCTATGCAAATGGGATTTCAAAATGCTTTGGGATGGAAGGGACCTTAAATACCCTCTAGTTCCAAAGCCTATCATGAGTAGGCACACTTTCCACTATCTCAGGTTGTTCCAACCTGGCCTTGAACAATTTCAGGGGTGGGGCAGCCTCAGCTTCTCTGGGCAATCTATGTCTGGGCCTCATTATCCTCACAGGGAATAATTTCTTCCTAACACCTAATCTAAATCTGCTCTGTCTCGCTTTGAAGCCTTCTCCCTTGTCCTATCACTCCAGGGATAAGCAAAGGAAGCAGTGTCTGTGGAAACTGTGCCAGTAAGAGGCTGTGGCCTGGGAGGATGGTGGTAGAAGAGGAAGCCTGGTGGTTCTCACCTGTGTGCTCTTCCACTGTCTGGTCTAATATCTTGCTTCCAAAAAGCCTGGTTTGGCTTGTGGATGTGCCCTCCTGATGCTTTCTTCATGTCATCTCTGGTGCTTCTGTCACAGCTTCAGTCAACTGGGCCAGCTTAAAAAGAATTTTATAAAAACCACATTAGCTTTTGGTCAGTGACCAAACTGGCTCATTGTACAAGGATTGGGAACCAGAGCTGGCATAAGGGAGAAGAGGCTGCAGGGACAGGAATAGGGGAAGGGGAGAGCACAATGGTCCTTGACAGCAGGGAGCCCTTCAGGGGGAGCAGCAGCCCAATAAAACCCTTTCCAGGTAACAATCATGGTTTGCTGCTTTAGACACAGAAAGCTTCAGTGAGTCCCAAAAACGGTTTTTGGTGAGCATAAGGTGTGCTTTAAAACAGTGGAAAACTGAAGCTCAAGAGAGGAAAACTTCTTAACTAGCTGAGGACAAGACTGGAATGGTTATTTTTCCCTTTTTTTTGTCTAGGACCTCAGTTAAGTTTCAGTGGTTTTCTATATGTACAGCTTTGTAGATTTTAGGCACAAGGAAGCAAATTTGCCTTTATTAAAAAGCCTACAACTACACAATACTCAAAGTAGTATTTTGGTATATTTAGTTATGAGTTTTCCATATTGTTTTACCTTTAAAATTAATAAGGGCTGGAATTTTTAAGCTGGGGTCTATAATGTACTTTGAGAGGCCTGAGAAGTTGTTCTCTGTTTTTTTTAGGTTTGCTTAAAAGATAAAGCCACCCTAGAAAAACAGCTTGTGGGAAAATATACTAAATCCTATTTATAACACCAGATTGTGTGACTGCTAGGTAGATGAGGAATCACCTCAGGAGAGAGGTGCTGCTCTCTGAAATAGAGATGCTTTGTATCAAAAAATAATCTAAACTAGAAAAGTTTGAGAACACTTGATCGATGGCTTTTTGCTCTTAGTAACATTGACCTTCAGTGGCTTGAAATACTATTGTAATTTTTCAATTTGCTATTCTAAAATCCAGATTTCATAAACATATTATTATCTTTCCATTATGATTACTTATTGCCTCCAAGGTCTACAATGCTTTCCTGGAACATCTAAATGGAAATGGGATTAGGATGAGATTCTGTCACTCAGGGGATTTGTGGGAAAAGGTGGGGATGTGCACAGAAAAGGTCATTTCTTAGGGGCGAGATGAATAAAACGACACTGAGTTATGGAAAAGGACAGCAATAACAGTATTAGCCATTTTGCATGGGTTTAAATAGATTGTTTTTTGTTGGAGACACTAATGCTGGAGAACAATGCACTGTTATTTTCTTGCCTTTCATAACATCCTTAAATAAATAAAAAAGTCAGCTCTTAAAAAAATCCACATTATTTCAATGTGGTTCCATGTGCATTCTGACTGATGAATGCACTTTCTTTCTGACTGTTTGTGGGATAACTTAACCAATAAAATTTAGCCCAGAAATTACTTTCAAGTGCTTGCTCTGTACACTGCTTGTTTTGCCACTGGAGTCATGATTTTATTGATGACTTAACTGGCTGAATATGATATTTGAATGGACAAGTAATTAATAACATACTCCATTATGATTATTCTGGCAAACAATAATTGTAATTAAATTGGTATATGTGGCCTGTGGCTGAAAGATCACATCAGTACTCCTTTCCCTTGAGGAGCAGAGCTGTCTAAATTCTCACAGATCTTGTTTTTCAGTTTTTCTGCTTTAAAAATGCAGGTCTGTGTGCCAGATCAAAGTAACGTGATGCTTCAAGTAATTGTGGTTTTCTACAAAGTTTAAAAGTGTGCAATATATACAGTGTAAGATAATGATTAATGTTTTCTGGACTCCAGTAGTAGAACATTTTATACTTCTGATCTTACAGTATTTTTATTTAGATACATTATTCTATAAATGCACTTGGCTAAAGGGACTTGACATATTTTTTAATGCCAGACTCAGATAAGCATGGCCAAAAAAAGAAGAAAAAACCCCCTGCCTTCAATTTTGCACTTGATGCAATTAAGAAATAATCAGTGGACCTGGTAAAGTACAGAGCTACTTCACAATTAAATAAGGTAATTTCTAGTGCAATGCATACTGAGAGAAAACAGCTCAAGAGGAGAAATGTTTTGGTCAAAATTAAATTAATAGATAAAATGAGGGATACAAATTGCTATGAAACATTGGATTAACTGCTCGTGGTGAGCCATGCTGGGTAGTGAAAGGCACAGGAACAGCTTCAGGGGAGCAAACTGCGGAAGGGCTGAACATCGTGGTATTTAAAAGCTGATGGTGCATATGTTTAGAAAATGTTTCTTGCATTGGTAACAATTTTGCACTGTCCAAAGTTTTCTGGAGCAGAAAAGGGTGAGTAAAGCAACATTCTTGCACAGAACTGAATCTTTCTTTCTCAGGTACACCCTTGATAGTTCGCTGGAAGTCTGGAAATTACCAGTGACACTTCCAAGGTATAAAAAAAAGTTGATCAGTGGTAAGAATATATATATTTATTAACACATATTCCTGAAAATCTTACTATGATGAGTTTACATGTCAAATCTTGTGACTCTTTCACCTATATATTGCCTCCTAGTGCATTCTGTATTATATTTCTGATAGCCTCTACAATAGCATATAGCTGAAAAGGGTTTCATGTTTTTAACTCTTCTATTTCCATGCAATACCTGTGAATGGGTCTCCTAAGCTAAGCGGACAGGATTTAGCTGTGGATGAAGCTTCTCTTCATAAAACTGTATTTTCCTGCCCAAATTTATCTAATTAGGCAAGAAGCAGTGTTTTCTTTCTTAAACATGCCTGTTTGGGCAGGAATTGAGTCTTGCATAATGCTCAGCCTCAGTGATGTACAAGGTTTTAATGCCTTCTAAAACATATGCAAAAAAAACCCCAAAGTTTCAAGTTTCTCTCCTCAGGCTTTCCCACATATTGTGGCTGCCAGGTCCTGGCAGCAACCCACTCAGAAAAGAGAGGAAGTTTTTTATCCCAACACCTGTGTGAGAGGGCAGAAGAGCTATTATGGCCCTAAAAGTGTTATTGTAGGAAAAGTTGGCTCCTAGAAAATAATGCATAAATCGATTAACCCCTTACCCTGCATGGCACGAAAATTTCCATGACACAGTCACTGAATACTATAAGACTAACTTAATAGTTATCCTTACTTGACACCTAGTCCTTACATAATCCAGCCCCCTCAGGATGTGCTAAACAGCGAGGAAACCCCGGCTTTGCTCTATGGAAGCCGTGCTCCTGGAAAGACACTCCTCAAACTAGCGGGATGTAAAAAGTAGCAACTCTCCTTGATGTGGGAGAACACAGGGCTGCTTCCTGGGGGTTCTGGAAGCTGCTCCTCGGGGTTCTGGAAGCTGCTCCTCAGGAGCTCTGGACACCTCTGGGCCTCTCCCTCAGGGTTTCCCGCCTTCGGGGCGCGCATCCCTCAGCGCTGTGCGCTTCTGCCCTCAGCGGCACAACCCTCCCGTCAGGTGTGCTCCCCTCAGAGGCACAACCCTCCCCTCAGGTGTGCTCCCCTCAGCGACACAACTCTCCCCTCAGGTGTGCTTCCCCCCTCAGGTGTGCTCCCCTCTCAGGTGCGCTTCCCTCAGAGACATAACCCTCCCCTCAAGTGTGCTTCCTCCTTCAGGTGCGCTCCCTTCAGAGGCACAACCCTCCCCTCAGGTGTGCTCTCCTCAGCGCCACAACTCTCCCCTCAGGTGTGCTTCCTCCCTCAGGTGTGCTCCCCTCAGCGACACAACTCTCCCCTCAGGTGTGCTTCCCCCCTCAAGTGTGCTCCCCTCAGCGATATAACCCTTCCCTCAGGTGTGCTTCCCGCCTCAGGTGTTCTCCCCTCTCAGGTGCCCTTCCTTCAGCGACATAACCCTCCCCTCAAGTGTCCTTCCTCCCTCAGGTGTGCTCCCCTCAGAGGCACAACCCTCCCCTCAGGTGTGCTCTCCTCAGCGGCACAACCCTCCCCTCAGGTGTGCTTCCTCCCTCAGGTGTGCTCCCCTCACGACACAACTCTCCCCTCAGGTGTGCTCCCCTCAGCGACACAACCCACCTTCAGGTGTGCTCCTCCCTCAGGTGCTCGCCTCTCCATAGGTGCGCTCCCCTCAGCGGCACAACCTCCCCTCAGGTGTGCTTCCCCCCTCAGGTGTGCTCCCCTCAGCGATATAACCCTTCCCTCAGCTGTGCTCCCCTCAACGGCACAACCCTCCCCTCAGGTGTGCTCCCCTCAGCGGCACAACGCTCCCCTCAGGTGTGCTTCCCCCCTCAGGTGTGCTCCCCTCAGCGATATAACCCTTCCCTCAGGTGTGCTCCCCTCAGCGGCACAACTCTACTCTCAGGTGTGCTCCTTCCTCATGTCTGCTCCCCTCAGCGACAACTCTCACCTCAGGTGTGCTTCCCGCCTCAGGTGTTCTCCCCTCTCAGGTGCCCTTCCCTCAGCGACATAACCCTCCCCTCAGGTGTGCTTCCTCCCTCAGGTGTGCTCCCCTCAGCGGCACAACCCTCCCCTCAGGTGTGCTTCCCCCCTCAGGTGTGCTCCCCTCAGAGGCACAACCCACCTTCAGGTGTGCTCCCCTCAGCGACACAACTCTCCCCTCAGGTGTGCTCCCCTCAGCGACACAACCCTTCCCTCAGGTGTGCTCTCCTCAGCGGCACAACTCTCCCCTCAGGTGCGCTTCCTCCCTCAAGTGTGCTCCCCTCAGCGACACAACCCACCTTCAGGTGTGCTCCTCCCTCAGGTGCTCGCCTCTCCATAGGTGCGCTCCCCTCAGTGGCACAACCCTACCCTCAGGTGTGCTCCTTCCTCATGTCTGCTCCCCTCAGCGACAACCCTCTCCTCAGGTGTGCTTCCCGCCTCAGGTGTTCTCCCCTCTCAGGTGCGCTTCCCTCAGAGACATAACCCTCCCCTCAGGTGTGCTTCCCCCCTCAGGTGTGTCCCCACTTAGGTGTGCGCCCCTCAGCGACACAACTCCCCCCCTCAGCGACACCCCTCTCCTCAGGTGTGCACCCCTCAGCGACACCTTCTCTCAGGTGTACTCCCCCCTCAGGTGCGCTCCTGTGCTCGGGTGCTCTCTCCTTTCAGGTGCGCTCCTCCCCTCGGTGCCAGGTTCGTTCCCTCAGGTGCGCTCCTTGTCCACAGGTGCCCTCCCCTCAGCGTCGCGCGCCGCCCCTCACGAGCCTGCCCCTCCCTCCCTTACCCTCAGGCGCGTGCGCCGCCCGCCGGCGGGGGCGGGGCCTCTCGTTCGAACGGCGGCGGCGGCGGCCGGCGGGAAACATGGCGGGAGCGCGGGCTCTGCTGCGGCACTGCCCGCTGCTGCTGCCGCAGGACCGCCACGGCACCGCCTACGAGGGCTTTGTCACTGCCCAGGTACCGCGGCCCGGGCGCCGCTTGCCCGGCGGACCTTACTCGGAGGAGGGGGTACTTCCCGCTCTGCCGGCTCTGAGGGGGGAAGCGCTTCCCGCTGTCCCGGCTCTGAGGGGGAAGCGCTTCCCGCTGTCCCGGCTCTGAGGGGGAAGCGCTTCCCGCTGTCCCGGCTCTGAGGGGGGAAGCGCTTCCCGCTGTCCCGGCTCTGAGGGGGGAAGCGCTTCCCGCTGTCCTGGCTCTGAGGGGGAAGCGCTTCCCGCCCTGCCGGCTCTGAGGGGGAAGCGCTTCCCGCTGTCCCGGCTCTGAGGGGGAAGCGCTTCCCGCCCTGCCGGCTCTGAGGGGGAAGCGCCTCTCGCCCTCATGGGGTTCCTGGCTGAGCCACCGGGAGTGCGAATTGGGGAATGCTGTTTCCCTGCGCTGAGGGATCCCGCCGCCGTCCCGCGGGTTTGCCCAGGGAGTGGCTTCCTGCTGCCTGCTGGGCTGGGTTAGTTGTGCTGACAAAAGTGGTTTGGGGGCAAGGCTGAGGGTGCCAGCGTCCACGGCCTGTGGTAAAAGTTGACATAAATGATTGATGGTGGGTGTTTTCATTTATTTACTTGTGAGGCTTCAGCTGAAGTGGCTGCATTGTCCCTCCCATGAGGAAAGCGCGGTGTAGGGGCCAGAACAGCTCCTGGGGCAGGGTGAGGAGAATGCTCCCAGCCCGGCTTTGTCATCACTGACATTGTCCAGCTATGGCTCCTTGAAATATCACATACAGAGCTCTGAACGGGTGTATTTTAATGTAGCAATAGCATGGGGGTTTGCTCCTCTAAGTAGAGGGCAAAAGACATGGGCTGTGTCCAGCAGCATTGTCAAAAATGGGTTGATATTAAGATTGAAAGGAACCTCTGGAGGTCCTGTGCCTTCAGTAGTTACTTTAGACTGTTTGGGTTGTGAATATCTCAAAGCACGGAGAGTGTGCAACCTCTTAGATGGCCTATTCCAGTCTCTGGTCCTCCCTTAACTATTAATGAGCAGTTTTTAAATTCCATTTAGGTGATATTTCCTGTATTCCTGTCAGTGTCACCCAGCTCTGACTGTACCTTTAGTCCTTCCCTGATCTCTTTTCTCCAGGCTGAACAGTCCAAGCTCCCTCAGGCTCTCCTGGTATCAGAGATGCTTTGAGCTCTTGGTCACCTTTGGAGCTCCTCCCTGGATTAACTCCAGTATGTTAATCTTGTGTACTTGTGTACTCCCAACTTCAATGTCCTGAGCTGGGATAGGGTCGGGAATAGAAGTTTTAAGATAAGTTGTCTGCCCCCTTTGCTTTGAGGCTTCACCAACTTTCTTTATTTCAGTTTTATTTTGGTTATCCCATAAGAAAGTGGAATGAGGACCTCAATAAGGACTGAAAATACAAGCAGGGGGGATTTAGAAACTGCCCCATGTGGATTGCACTATCAGGAAAAAAAAGTTTATTTATGTACTTGGGGCTGTTTTTGTTTACAGTTTGTAAAACTGCTGAAATGTGCTGTGGATCAGTGCCCAAGGTTCTTTTTAGTGTAGTTACTTTTATGATAAGCATCTGTTTTGACTTTTACTGGAGTTGAAGACAATTTTTCATGAACAGTAGCATGATTTAGATTAAATTGTGTTTTGGTCTTGTCCTGATTTGGATAAGGTTTCTTTTTCTCCTGAAAGGTGTTATGTTTGCTATATGAAATGTGACATACTGAGTAGTTTTTACTGACTATTGTGAATTAAAGGTCAAGAGTATTTCAACTTCAGAATTAAAATCAACATTATTTGTGCCTGTCACTCATGCTGCTTTTTATCCCTAAGGAAAGAGATTCTGAATAATATTCCTGAAAGATAGGAAAGACCTATCCTTTTCTTTCTTAGTAGGTGATCTGATGGGGAATAATTCCCTCAAGTGTCTAATATTTTTCTTTTCTGACCTTCCTATTAACTAAATAATTCTCTTCAAGGGTAGAGACTTCCACATCAGGATACTGCTACCAGTGGATTTGCAACTGAAAAATGCCAGGTAAGAGACTTTTATGATAGCAATTTCTAAGTGTGATGTAACAAAGTTAATTTTGATAAAAGCAATAATGGATATGAAAATGAGTTATTCTTTTTTTTCCCCAATATCAGTATTATTAATTAATGCTCCCTGGTTTCAGCTTAACCCTGCAACAAAACTGCACAGCATCAGTGCTAATAAATGCTGACAATAAGCATTGCCTATATCAAAATATTTTGTTGTTAATTAAATTTTAAATATGTTGTAATTAATTGGCTGTATTTACATACATGAAGCAATGTACTTGGGAAAAATATTTTTTATATAATTTATATTTATAGATCATTTATATGTCACCATTTGGGAAACAGAAAATCCAATGCAAAGTTGTAAATTTAAGCAATTATGTGAGCAGTTTAAGCAATGGTGGTTAACAGAGCTTTTAAACTTCATTTTGTTTGCTGTTTCTATGTATTAATTGGTATGACCCAACTTTTCTTTAAAAGCTTTGCTCTTATTTCTGTGTTTATCCCAGCAATCTGTGGGAAATGGGGTGAAAGGGGCTAATCCACATACATGGATGAGCGTTTAACTTTGCATTCCAAAGTTCTGCCTAGGCCAGCCTGGGAGCAGATGTGGTATTCCACAGCTTTATTACATTCTAGGTTGGGTAATTAAAACTGCATTACAGGAAACTTTGACATTTTCAGGTTATCACTTTTAAATATTAGTGTATTTTATGAAGTCGCACTTGCAAGAATTATGTTGTTGTTTTCAGCACAGAAGGGGCTTTTGCAGGTTGATTCTTAATTTTTAATGGGCTTTGGCATAGTGACATTTGGAAGTTTTAAGTAACTTTGAACACAAAACTCAAAGTAGTTTTGAAGTACTCTTTCCTTCCTTTGTGTTACCTTCCTTTTTTTCCAAGAAAAGTTGTTGTTCTGTTGTGTGTAGAAGGATTTCTGCTGGCTTTTAAAAATCATGTACTGTGATTGTAAAATTTGTACAAAACTCTGTTTGTCTAGGATAGAGTGCAGCTGGCGTCTGAAGAAGATCCTGCATGGATACAGGCACATTTTAAAGCAGGTATACAAGTTTAAAACCACTTATTTAAATATTATTATTAATCAATCTTACATCTTTGTTTGTAATGACTCTGAAAAGCTTGTACTCATACACATGTTCTAGAAGTGTTAAAGAGCCAAACTTTATTTTTAAATGCCTGAGGATTTGCAAGTAAGTATAATGAGAAATGGATGGAATTTAGTAAGTAATTATTTTTATTCAAATTTTCTTTTTTTTTCTTAATATCAGGCTAGAACAATTTTTAATAAATTATGACACTTTACTCTCTCAATTTGAAACAGATTTTTTCTTTTTTTTTTTTTAAATGTATTTACTTTTTTACTGGTTGTTCATAATGCAAAGGAGAGAATTCACATTAATTATTAATAGTCTCAGTTCATTCTTGGGATCTAAATTACATCTCAGTATCCAAAGGAAGCTTTGGAGTGAGGATACAGCAGCCTTTGAGTCCCAAAGAATACTTTGTTCCCAAGGAGGAAGGAACCTTTGCCAGAGGTCTTGGTTGGGACACTCTATCTCATGGATGTGGTTTCATAAATACATAAATAAGTGATGCCACCTGATGCCAGGGAGTGTTCCATTCTCAGTAAAGTTTCCTGGAAGTTCTCTTCTAGAACTGAAAAACTTAAACATGTGGTATACACTTGGTCTTTTTTATGCTTGGTTTGACAATACTGGAAAAACAGTTGGGCTGAAGCACCAGAAGTTATGAGTTGCAGAAAATCAACTAATCCTCTTTCCTCCAGAGGCTGCACAGCTGCCCAGATCTTGTCAGCTTTATGGTGGAGCTGAAAACTGTTTTGGTGAGTGGCAGAATATATGTGTGGGACATGGGATGCTCTTAGAGCTTTGGGTTTCACTTTCAGTTTTTTACAGGTTACTTTTCCATAGATTTATAGGTTTTTTGTTTTTTTTTTTTTTTAAGAAGAGGTGGTTTTGTATATGTGCTGTTCATGTAATAGCTGTATAAATATCCTTTAGGATTTTAAGTGACTGTATTCTTTGGAAGCTGAAGCACTTTAGAAAATTTAAAATCCCAGCAAGGGATCTCAGTGTAGAGCCATCCTCTTTACAGTGATTTTCCTGGAATTCCTGTTACTGTCTAGATGGTAAAGTAGGCTTGTAATTATACAATGGGTTATACAGTCAGTGGCTTGCTGAAGGTGCTTTCACCTGTCTAACAATTTGACAAATAAATGCAGAAACCTCTTTTTTTTTTTTTTTTTTTCTTCTAATATTTCAGAGGCTGATCTTTATTCTTCTTTTGAAAGTTTTTCAGGTTTGTGGTTGGAGAGCAACAAATCCTTTCATAAACATGAAACTGGAAATTCTTATCTGTTAGTAAAACGTTATTATATGAACATTTGATGAATACTTCATCCAACCTACTTTACTTTAGGAATAAAACACAGGAAGTATTCTTCAAGTTCCTCTTGGCATTACACTGCTGCTCTGCTATGCTTGGAATAGGCCTAAATAAGAATGTGTATTTTGGAATATTTTACAATAGTTATTGTAACTCAGAAAATGAGAATGCAATGAAAGTATAATTCATTCAAAATAGCAGAATACTGATCCTCAGTTACTGCAAAGAATGAAACACTGGTGGTGTGGGAGAACTGGGCAGAAATGATTGTTAAACTTGTCTTATAAATTATATTTTCATTTAATTTTTTTATTTTAAATTATTAATAATTTGATTCTATATGTCATAAATGTATGCATTCTCTAAGCATAACTTTAGCTTAAATGCAGTCTTAAAGAACAAGTAGCACAACACAACTGAAACACACAGTTAAGGCTTATTTTTCACAGTAGTATTAACTTTTTGATAATAACTTCTTCTTGAGACTTTACTATGTTCTTGATGAGTGTCTCTACCAAAACTTACTCTAAGGGATCCTGTGATGTTAAAATTGAGAAACTGAATTCGATTTTTGATTGCTATATAAACTTTATATATATATAAAATAGGGGGAATATCATAGTTGTGTTGTCTTTTGTGGAATGGAGCCCAGGAGACAGCTGTGGGCTTAATAGAACCTTCTTTTGAAATGTTCTTTCAGTCAAGATGCTTGACTTCAAATTTATTAGCTGAAAAAGAGGCACATTTGATATTTGCATCTGAAGACTCCGTTGTCAACATCTGTGGGGTTTTTTTAAATTGCAGATGTTTTCATTACCAGTATCTGAAGTAATTTACCAAACAGCTTCTTTGTCTGCTTTAGCTGGAGGCTATAACAAAACAAATGCAGTGTACAGTTAATTTTACATAAGCTTAATATTTCCGAATGAATTGCAAAAATCACATGGCTAAATAGATGCAAAAATATTGAAATTGCTCTTAATGATGTTTTTAATGTTTTTTTAAAAAGGAAATTGCTTTAAAGAACACACAAGACCTGCACATCTCACGGCCTCCAGAATACTACTCCTGTCTTGTGAGAGATCTAGAAACACTGGGCTGGAATAGGTATGATTATTTTAGTTCTTAACAAACATCACCTTTAGAATATCTATTCCTCTTTTGTATTTGTGAGTTGAATGTATAAAATGTACTTGTTCTGTTCATTTACCCTATTCAGAAACTGATTTTTCTTTGTTTTTAAATTAAAAACACTCAACAAAGCTGTATCAACTGAAAGGATATTTTCTAGCTGAAATAACTGAGCTGAAAGGTGATACATCACTAAGAAATAATTTATTCTTTGACCTATAAACTACTAGTATATTGAACATATTTAATGTTAATATTTATAGTTCTCTTTTCCCTATTTTGTACAGGTGATTGTTCCTATATTCCTATAGGCTATTCCTATAGATTATGGTTAATCATTGTTTACTTTTATGCTTTCATAAAAATATTTCATACTTTTTTAGAATTAGAATAATAATAATTTTTAAAGAACCCGCTCTTTACAGCACAAGGATCTTCTTAGAGGAATTTATTATTTATTTCACAGAAAGGTGAAGATGCCCAAAAAATCACTGCTCACACCTTGAGCTTTATTTAAGGATTTTTCTTGGGAGAAACCCTTGCTTCTTGTGTACCCCAGATTTACTCATTCCTAGCAAATTTTGGGTCCTGCTGGAAGCTGACTGCACCCAAATCCAACTGAAAAATTGAAAGCTTTGAGGTGGGGAGAGAGGGATACTCTGCAGGAGTAAAGTTACAGGGGAGGCTTTTCTAATACTTCCCCTTAATCAAGTTGGTTGAGTCAGTGACAGTGTCCTGGAAAGGAAAATTATCAACAAAAAAACACATGTAGGACTCTTATCAGCCTCATGGGGATTCATAAAGGTTGCCAGTATCTCTTAAGTCCTTGTTGTCTCAAATCTCAATACTTTCTCATTTATTTCATACAAAGTATCTTCCCCTCTTGCCTTCTCCATTTCCAGGGAATCCTGCCTGGCCCTGTGCTCTCAGTCATTTGCTGGACTTCAGAGATTTACCTGAAGCTTTCCATCTTTATGCTGATTCCTTTTATTGCCTTTTTTTTTTTTTTTTTTTTTTTTTCTGTGATAAAATGAAGGAGCCTACAGAGGACTAAAAGTCTGTATAAGTGAAATATCACCCATGTACACAATTCCTTATGTGTTTATACAAAAAGTGTGACTTTAAACTAAAAGAATCCATACTTTTCTTATAAGTGAGGTTTGAATTGATCTGGACAAGATGAATGTCAGAACAGGTAAAATTCCAGACACCTTGGCAGCACCTCTTTAATTTTTTTTGTTTTCCTTTGCTGTGTGGCTCTTTGCCACACCAGTTGTGCTTTGGTGTGGACACTGCTGCATTTTTCTCTGCAGTTTCCATGCTGGGCCTTAGCTGCTGCTTTAGAAATTCCCCAGCCCAAGAAGCAATAGAAGGAGGAGTGGTATAGGTAGTTTCTCATCTTTATAAAACTCTGGTACACTTTTGAGTTAAAGTTGGAACAAAGCAGAAGGAAAGATTTTTTTGCCCCCAGTTAGAGGAAGAATCCTCTGATTCTTTCAAAGTATATAAAGTTTAACTGGCTCCAGTTGAATTATACTTTTATCAAGGCTTGTTTTACTTTCAGCTGTTGTGGAGAAATACTCCCAGAAATCTGCAGGTCTCTTTAATATTGCATTAATCAGCAGTAAACATGAAATAATCTTTTTCTCCCTTCTTACTACCTCTATTGCTTTTTCTGTCTGTATTTTTTAGTTCCTTCCTGTTGAGGCAATTTCATTTCTGTAGATAATTTTCTTATTTTCACTTCCTTCCTATCCTTTATTTATTTCCTTCCTTCCAACCCTATATTGTGCCTCTACAACTCTGTTGCCAGTGTCACTTGAGAAAATCACGTGGCTTTTTCTAGTATGTAGTGGTTTAAAGAAATAAATGTCGCTTAGGCCAGCAAGCAGATGCTCTCTCTGAACTCTGTTGGGCCTTTCTATCAGTCCTGGTGATAAGTTGTGCAATTATCTTGGACTGCTTTTTATCTTTACACAGGAATGACATAGTAAAAATGCCAAAATATCCACATGCCCAGTTTACTGGTAAATATATGGGGAGGTTTGAACCTTTTTGGCAGTTGCTGAAGCTACTAAGCAGAACCCACCTTTAGAGAACAATATATTTTACAATTGTATCCATCTTCATTGTGGTAGGAGACACAAACCACTGACATCTTAGGAAAAGAATCAGAAGTTTTCAAACTTATTCACATTTAGTATGTACTTTCTGCTTGCTAGGGTGCATGAATACAGTGTAAAACTGTCATGAAATGAAGGCAAATCATCATAAATAACTCATTTTGTACTGTTTGGGTACTATTTTCTGCAGAAAATCGATTTCAGAATATGAACCAATATGCACTGAATTTCTCACAATAATAGTATTGATAATAAAAGAGAACTTCATCGAAGAGAAAAGCAAATCAAGAGCATAAAAGTCTCATAGAGTAAGAAACTGCAGAAATGGATCAAAGATTTGACAGGAAGTTTAATGTGTACATAAGTAGAGGCTGACAGGAACATGCTGTGTGTGTCAAAGGTTCCGGTGATGGAAAACTGAAACACGGTGCTCACTGACCACAGCGTGAGCCCTGACACACGCTGTAAATAACCCAGAGATATATGGCTGCATTAAGCACTAGGCTGGTGTATTAACAGCAGTAAATCTGCAGCAGCAGAAATGCTTGGCATATAGGACTCCCTCTGATTAATATTTGTAACAGACTAATCAGAGGATTGCAGACCTTTCAGACTTCTTGCAGGGCTCTGAGAGTTTTCTTCTCTCTTCCAGAGTGGCCTATGTGGACACTGGGCTGACCACACTCAAGTTAAAAGCTGAAGACTCTTGTGGTCGACAGCATCTCATCACTCTCAAGTTAAATGCAAAGGTAAATTGATGTGGGACAAAATCTTGTGAGGCTTCCTTGAAATAAATCGATTTTTCTTAATTCATTAGGATTTTAGAGGGTTGGTTTGTTTGCTGGTGTGTGTTCTACAAGGTAATAGGTCAGTTAATTGTTTTATTTTGGAGAGTTTTCATACTAACTATAATATTGGATTATGATTATCTGTAAGATGCAACTGTGCATCACATGGAAAACTCTTTGATATTGCACTCATTTTACTAGATTACAGACAAAGCCATCTGGGAGACTTTCCTTCATTATCACTCCACCCAGAGACTGTGCACAGAGCAAGAATTAGAGGATGGTGGGTTGGTTATTAACAAGTCTTGCTGTTAAAGTCAGAGATGTAAAGATTTATGAAAAACTGAAGTCAGTCAGAAAAATTATTTCTTTTTAGTCTAAATAAATGTCGCATTTTGACAGTACTTGCAAATCAAACCCATGACATTTGCAGAAACAAAAAAATTTTAATTCTTCCTGGTACTTATCACTGAACTCAAATTACAACGTTTCTTCATAGAATGTCTCATTTCAAGGCATAAATCTCTCATCAGAGACTGTGAATATCCAGGCTGTGTGGAGACAATTGCATGGCAATAACTGTTGTCTTCAGAAAATCAGTCCAGGGGAAAAAGGGATCTAAAAGTGTCTGGGTGTTGTTGTTTGGGACTATCTGTGGTCCCTCACCTTGAGTTATAATCTTGAAAGCATGAGGGGGGACACAGAATTGTAGGATTAAATCCCTCCTTCACAGACATTCTGTATTCCCTTACAAACCAGGAATTTTTTAGTTTTACATAATATGAACAAGCTTTACCTTTGGAGGGGAAAAGGAGAGGAAAAAATATTGTTTAGGGATGAGTGTTGCTCAAGTGGGTTTTTAAAGAGTAAAACTGTTCTACATGCAGAGAGTAATGAGTGCATAATTAATTTGCTAGTCAGTCCATTATTAAATACACTGATGGAAAAAAATCCATCAGGAAGTACAATTATGGTCTATTTAAGGTGCAAGGAGAGGAACCAGGCTGTGTTGTTTATAAGGGATAAATACAGTGCTTTGTTTGACACTAGAAATTAGGTGCAGCCTGTTTCCCTAAGGTTTTCTTGCTACTAGCACAACAGAAGTAAAGTATTTTAACTGTTTGAAAATATAAAAAGGCAGAAAAAATTACAGTTCAACATTCATTTTTCCCAAGCAGCTGTCATGGTCAAACACTGACAGTTGTTCATTGGCTGGTTCTGTTCAGCCTTAGCTTAGCATTGCCCTGTGGTGATGGAAATTCCCATTTTCTGTCCTGGTACAAACTTGTGGGGGATTTTTGGTAGCAGTGAAATAGCTGAATACTCCTCATAGCAGAAGAAAGCACCATCTAACAACTAAAGATGTATGTAATAAAAATATTAGATTATCAGACTTGTCTGTTTTAATAAGTAACATCTTTTTTCTTTTTTTTTTCTTTTTTTTCTTTTATTTTGTTTTCAAGTGTTTTTGATGATGGAGGATCAGTTGCTTGTCCTTTTTAAACCGTGTCTGGCATTTAAACTTGCCAGACAAAATTTGTGTGTGAAACATTGTTTTGGTGACATGGGGATTTGATTTGCTTTCATGCACACAGACACTACATTTGAGAAGACTTGGCTGAAGTATTTTTTGGGAAGGCATTTCTTTTGATGACATGCTTTAATAAAAGTGTGTTTATTTTTGTTGTGCTGTTTCTTTGATTAAGATCAGTGCAGGAGCATTTCAGACCCCAAGGCTTCAAATAGGCCACTGCAAGGATTTGCCTGTTGTGTAGTAATTAAGACACTTTGGTAATTATCTGAATGATCTGGCCAGGGGTATGAAAATGCTTTCTCTAGATAAAGTTAGCTACATGCTCAGAAAACCAATATAAATATTGTATTTAATAATTGCTTAAATTATTCTTAAGAATAATAGGATGATTTCTGAAACACACATTTGATTGTAACTAAAAAGATAAGGTGTCATGGAGTTATCAAACCTTTTATGGCTTCTTTTTTTTAGTACAGCCTTTTAAATTTTTTTTTCTGATTGATATCTCTTAATTTGGAATGAGGGCTTGTTTTAATTTTGGGTCTATGTTCATTCATCTCTGAATTGTTAAGTACTCTAGATTACTTTCAGTTTCAAACAAAATATTGCCAATCAGAACAAATACTTTAGCTTAAATGAAAATTACTTCTTGACTCGTGGCAGGGTTGCTTGGTTTTTAAACTTTGCTTTCAATATGTATAATTGAGGAGAAATTAAAAAAAATATTTCTTGCTTTGTTTCTTAAGGTTTCTTTAATATTCCTTTGTGACCGCTGAGCACATAAAATTGTGATTCTCCTGCCTTTACTAAATACTGATATATAAAACATTTACATGCAGCTTTCTTCTTTAAATGATAATTAACATTCATAACTATTCCTGAAAATGCTTTACATACTGCTTCCTCACAGAGCCAAGTTCTCAAGATGCTTGAAGTGCTCATATTTTGTTATCAAACTTGGCAGCTGAGTATCAGTCTGACTTTAAATCACTAAGGAAAAAAAATCCCAAACTGTATTTTCTTTCCTTCCCTCAGTATCCCACAGAACCACCAGATTGCCTTGTGGATTTTCCTGTTCCATTTGCTGTTTCCTGGATGCCACAGGTAACTAGTGGACTAGGCAGCTTTTTTTAATAAAAATACATATGCTAAGGAGGGGTGGTAACAAGGGGCTGGGTTTGGTTTTTAACTCCAGCTTTTCTCCCTGTGTGTGCATTTTATTTCTGTACATGCTCATGAAAATGCAATAGCACTGAACTCCATATTCCTTATCACAGCACCTTAAATATCCTCCTTGCCATGAGATATATCTTGCATGTTGTATGTACTGGTTGGGGTTTTTTTAAGCTGTTCATATGACTGAAAATTCTCTAGGAATTATGGTGGGAAAGTGAAAAGGAAGTGAAACATAGAAAAAATTATTGTCTTCTAGAAAAGAAACACCCTCTAAAGATGACAGACATAGAAAAAAGGAGTTGGTTATTCTATAGAGTTTTCCCCAGTTTATTAAAGATTTTTCATGACTTAATAAAACTTCTAGTTATAATCAACACAGGAAGTATTTAATGAAATTCTGATTTCTTAGTTTAACTGATATTGCTACTATTAAGAACCACATTGTCTTTTGCAGGTCGCTCACATTGTTTCATGTACCTTTTATCCTGAATACAGCATGTGTCCTTTACTAAATGACTTTAAATGTCATTAAATTAATTTGTCATTAAATTAATTTGAAGTATATGTAGAAAATAGTTGATACCTAATTTCATTTAAATCAGGAAAGTAGATTTTACATAAATGATTTCATCAGATAATTCTAATTCTCACAAGGGTTTCTACCCAGCAATAAATACTGAAGTTGCATAGGGAACATGGCTGGGAGGTTGCAGCTGGGTGAATTTAAACCGGGCATATAATTTTTTCTGCGGAGCTCAAGGTTCTGTGTATTACCTCAGACCCACTAATATTGAGAGGAAATAACTGCAAGAATCAACCACTGTAAATGAAAAACGTATTTATTTATATAATGTTAGGTTTTGATTCTCTGATATGGTTTGGAGCAGTTTAAATAAGTGTTTTTTCCTTACATTTTACTGGCATCCCTATACTCTGGCCAGGATTTCAAGTGCTGTTTTTAACCTCAAACTTAATACATACTTTCAACCATGTTTTATTAATTTTACAGCCTTGCAATTTGTGTTGCCTCAAATTAACAACGTTTCAAACTTCCCTGACAGTGACTGCTTCTCTGTGTTTACTGTTAGTAATTTTAAAGATGGACTCATGTTTTAATAAAATGTTCTGGAAAAACCTGCCATGGAGCAGCCTTTGACAAGTTAAAAATGGGGGTGGATATACTGATATTGGCACTACAGCCATGGAAAAATCCTCTGTTAAAAATAGAACACTCTGATGCTTAGAATCTTTTTACAGTTAGAATTACCTGGGGACTATTTGAAAACATGAACAAAAGGTGTTTGTGTGTAAGTGAGGAGCCTGTTTTGAAATCATGAGACACTAATTCCAGCTGCAGAGAGCCTGCTCTAATCCTGAACCAAATACCAGCAGACAGAAGTGCTTTAGCTGTACAGAAGCTTTTGCAAATTGACCTTATGTGTGTGGGTGACATGAACCCAACACTTGTGGGGACAAATGGCTTTGGTAATTGTGTAAATTGTGTTTATTTTCCAAATGTGTGGGAATCACTGCAGCAAGCAGCCCTCACACCGTGATAAAATACGGGTTGTGCTTAGATAATGCTGCAACACCACTGGTAGCAGAATTCAGCAGGTACTCAAGTGCATGAAAATTTTGGTTCCTAAAAGGGAAAAAGAACAGGCTGCATCTCTTCTCTAGTGAAATAACGTGGTGTTTTGGTCCCAATTGGTCTTAAACTTTTAATATTACGCCTTCAAAGTATAAATTGACAAGGCTTAGCTAAATTGGTGCAATGGCACCATTAGAATATAAACTCCTATGAAAGAAAATATAAATAGATTGCAGGTAATTGATTTTTCTTTCCCACCCCCTGTGTGTGCTGCTGCCTATTTCAGGCTCATGGATTTTAAACTTGAGGGGTTGTTGGGTTTTTTTTTTTCTCCTCCTTTTTTTTTTTTTCCTCTTCTGTATAATAATAGACATGGCTTTATGGCATCCATATTAAAAATGGGTAATTTTCCTTATGGTCCCTGTCTTCCTGCTGGGTTGATAATGTTTTGATGTATTTTTCTTTTGCTCTGATGAGAGGTCTGCTGCTGCTGCTCTGACATATTCATTTGGATGAATAATTATAACTTGCACAATGTCAAGCTGAAGATGGTGGGGTTTTGTGCGTCATGACAAGCCCAGTAGCCAGTGCAGGTGTCTCACAGCATGAGCAGCAACAGCCAGTGGATTCTGGCTCAGAGGAGACGTTTTAGAGTAGTAAGAAATCAGCACCAAGGGCAATGCTGCTGCTGCTGCTCCTGTTCTAAGTGCCAAATAAATGCAGAGTGCTTCTCAATGACAAGTGCAAGAACATCTACTTATTTCTGTTAAAGCCTTTTTCTAAAGAACCAGATAAATGTGCTGTCTCCAATTTTAGCACACGCTGGAAGTGCAGTTCTGCAGAATCAGGGTGTCTCTTGTCAGGCTAAGGTTTCCAGGCTGACCACTGCCCACCTGGCTGGCTACATGAAGGTCATGGGAGTGGAAATTAATGACTAATGAGGTCGTGCAGCAGCCGGCAAGGAAACGGGAATGCGAGGTGCAGAAGGTGGAGTGCTGGGAATGAGATTATTCTTGGGTTAGTTAGATGAAAACACAATCAAAAGCGTCGTAATTGTGCTCTTTCTTGGCAAAGGAACTTCACAGGCACCAGCTGTAAATGCAGAAAATGGAGATGCTTGACAAGACACTTAATAAAGATTTCAGGCTTGTGTCTTAGCTTGATTTCTGTTAAGGAGAAGGGAAATTTTTAAACTGCTGTTGGTGAGAAACTTTCCAAACAAATCTAAGGAATCATAAATTCTTTAGGTGATCCGTTTTCCATCTAACGAGTGTTTGCTTTGTTAAATTCTATTTTATTTACAAATTCATGAAGGGCAGGAAGGTAATGGCACCTATAGTTTAGGCTATTTCCCCTTTTTTATTAGGGGGCTTTGCAGTTGTTTTGATTTTGGATAGGCAAATTTTGTGCTAGTAAGAATTTTGGCCAAAAAAATCTCAGAATAAAGATTGCACTTTTATCTGTTTTTGAAAAATAAATTGCAATCAATTGTTCTGTATTTACCTTAATTAGATTTTTTTTTTTTTATACTACCGTTCTATTGCTATTTAGTTCATCCAGGATTTGGAGCAGATGCTTGAAATTTGGCAGAACAGTCATGTAGGTTACAGCACTTCTTAGAAGTTCCTGAAAGGCTTCATTGGTTTTTTGGCAGGCACAGACTCGAGATGTTCTCTTTATTCTTCTCAGCCTCTGTGGCTCTAGAAATAAGAATCAAGAGTAAAGTGACATTTTTTTCCCCATTCCTTTGATTGGAGGGAATGGTGTATGGGCAATAAGGGTGGACTTGGGAGAATGTTTGAATTGAAGGAAGAAGGGAATTGGCATGAGGAGGTCCTGGTGATGAGGTGGAGATGAGAGTGCACAGGGTAGAAATGGAAATAAAAAAGTTGAGAACTCACCTGATACTTTCCTGGTATTAAAGAGAAGGTGTCTTCCCCTCGGAGACAGGGAGGTCTGATTTTTCCTGGACAAAGTCAGGATGTGGGATCCAACCATGGAGTCTGATAACACAGAGGTGACATTGAGGCCCCAGTTTCTTGGACAAAGCCAATGTGTTGATGGAGGATGGAGGAACCAGTTTGGCTTTTGTGAGTGTTTTTACAGCCAGGGTGAGCAGCATTGGCAGTCTGAATGATGAATACCTTATTTTCCAAAGGATTTTGACATATCTCACACAAATTGTAACTCATTTGTACAAGGGGGACCATGAATTAGAGTTTGTGCTGTTTGACATTATTAACAATGGCGTTGGTGTAATTTAGACCAAGGGAAAGTGTGATCTCGGGCTGTTCTAAAAGTGCTGGGCCATCACCAAAAATTTGTTTGTTAATCAAATAAAAAGGAATCTTGGAGTTTTCATAGTTTGCATGACAAGCAGGTGATGTATTTAAATAGCCATAGATGCATTTATGTATATAGCAGGAGACAGCTGGCAACATCAGTGAAGCATGCAAATAAGATCAAATGAACAGTGTTAGAAAAAAAAAGATTTAACTACCTTTTTAAGGAACATCATTGAAAAATTACAATTAGTATTAAAATTAATTGGATTTTAAAACTTATCTGTGGGTTATAATCCCTTGATGTTTCTTTTTTCTAGTGAAACCCTTTGAATTCCCAGAAGATAAAGATAAAAATGATTATTAGAGGATTTATCTGTATGTGATATAGAAAAATGTAAAATATCAAAATGGAAAGCAACTGTTGCAAGTACCAGAAAATTATGCTATTAATTTAAGTGTCATCAGAGCACAAAAGATCACATTTCAGGACTGTGTGAAAATTATTAAAATACTGGAAATAATAGTACTTAAGATGAAGATACTATACTCTAAGATGTGGTTAAGTGACTGACACTATTATATCACTTCAGGTATTATAAAAGTAACAAAATGCTTTTAAAGATAATAAGCGTTACATTTTGAGATTGGCAGAATTCACACTTCTCTGCTTAGGTGCTTTCCTACTTTAATATAATTTAACAACAGCAGGAAAAAATGTAGCATTTCATTTCCAAGCTGTTTCTTTCTAAAACACACATGCACAAAATATTAAAAGTTATTACGTAGAAAAATTCTATTTCTTCAACTGAGAACACTTCGATAATTTGCTGCTCTTTGTCCAGGTGAAAAAGTAAAAATAGAATCACTACAGATTAAAGAAAACTATCCCTTCTGTATTTTGTTTAATCCATAGAAAAATACCTGTTAAACAGAATGTTTAATTTACTTTTTCTTGTGAACCTCAAGATATTGGAAATCTGTCCCTCTCTGGGCATCTGCACCTGCAAAGGGTTCACTTGACCACCAAGTGTTTTCTCCTCTTGCAGAAGTCTTTTCCTGGGGAAATGGTGACTTCTTTTTGCCACTGATGATTTCAAAAGATTTCTTTTGCATTGCTGTCCTGTATATTGTCCTGTCTATTGAAAGGTATTTCTGTTTCTGTGTAATCCTCTCTCAAATATTGAAATCTCCTATGTGTAATCCTCTGCCTATTAGATGGTTTCTCCTTATTTATAGGATTTGAAAGCTGATCTTAAGCACCTGTTTTTATTCTGCTTAATTTTGAGATAATGATGAGGTGGTTAGGTGATATTCCGTGTTTTATGCTATCACAATACACTGGGACACATACATGTATTTCTACACTCCTTAAATGAATAAATTAATTTTGAAATATTCTCTGAGCCTGCTCGTGGAAACTCAGTGAAATCTGTTTGAATTTGTTGTTTTCTTAGAACTCCTTAATAGACATTTACAATCAGTTCCTGGCAGCCTTGGAGTCGCTGAAGGGATTCTGGGATGCCCTTGATGAAATTGATGGGAAGACATGGGTGCTTGAGCCAGAAAATCCCACACGGAGTGCTACAACCAGAAGAATTGCAATAGGTAGGAAAAGATTTAAAGGGATACAGTGGATCTGAGAGGTAAAACTCAGGGAGCTGTTTTGTTTTGCTTGTCTCATCAGATGGTGCTTCTCTGGGTTTGGGAAAGGAAAGGCAGCACTTAAAACCAAAGGCAGAACTCCTCTTTTGCAGATCAAAAAAAACAAAACAACTTTCCATAACTGATCCTATTTGGGAAATTCATTACAACTTTCTGGTGTCAGACAAATGAAAATTTCTGCAGGACAACCTTGTGCATTTGTAAATTATGCATATGGAACTGTCAACAGCTGAGCACTTGCATGGTAACCCTAGAAAAATCAATATTTGTTAAAAATCAGCTTAGGTGAAGCCCTTATGTCAATCACAAATTCCAGATTTTTTAAGTTTAGGTTCATCCTATCCTGGTGTGGAAGGAACATTAGAGTGCAGCCCAAGGGGAAAAAGGGGGTTAAAGGAAGCAAGGGAGAAGGACAAATAAATAAAAAGAGGAAATGAGGCTTCCCTGTTAACCACCTGAAAATGTACCTCAGTTTATATGCTGATGTCTGGCCTTTTAAGGTCTTAATGTACATAGGATAAGGAATTTTATAATTATATGTATAAGATCAGGAGTTGTAATTGCAGCTGTCAGAGGCTGGAAGTGTTAGGGGGATGTTATCTTTGCCAAAAAAGATCACCAATAGCAAATGGTAGAAATATGAGAATACAGAGTGGACCCACACTGTCCCTGAGAGCTGTAAGGGAGGGAGGAAGGAGCTGGAGGGGAGCTGCTTCATGGGAGTGGAAGGAAGGACAGGAAAAGTTCAGCAAGTGGCTAGAATGACATGGGTCAGACACCACTTTGTGTGCAGTCAGGGGGGCTTTGTCCTAGTCCTGCTGCCCTTTCCACAGGCCAACTGTGCTGTGATGTTTTGGAGCTGGAGCCAGAGCACCACTGAGCTGCTTCCCTCTGAGGAACAAAGCCCTTCCAGGGATGGTGGGGTGTCTTGTAAAGCCAAATATTTGCTGTTTCAAAAATACAGCGTTGTTGTCTTGGTCCTGGAATTTGCTGGGGAGAGGACTGACTTCTGCTTAATATTGGGTTTGGGCTTCTCTTTTTGACTATGAAAGATAAAGATGAATTAGTAAGTTCTATGTTTCACCGAGATTTTGGATGGATTTTGTCATCTAGGTTGCGTTGATAACATTTATTTCTGAGTAAGTGTAAAGGTTAAGCCAAGTCTAAAGGAAACACAGACCTGGCAGATTATTTTAATCAGCTGCTATTTTTAATTACAGTTTGTGGAAATTTAAATAGTTGATATATACCGATATTTTGTACAATCCCAACTTTGTTATTATTTACCCTAATGAAACCCAATTTAAAACTACTTTTAAAAATGGTTCTTTTTTCAAATCCTTGACTGCAAATCTTCCCCATGGCCTTGCCTTCTCCTTGCAGGGAACAATGTCTCAGTGAATGTGGAGATAGACCCTCGCCATCCAAACATGCTTCCAGAGTGTTATTTCCTTGGAGCAGACCATGGTAAGGCAGCAAATTCCACTTGTTTCTCCTCTGGATTCAGATCTCTGATCCAATCCCTGCCTGAAGGGAGGTTCCCTGGGGTAATGCCATTATTCCTGTCTGTATTTTGCAGAAGTGAACCCTCTGAGAACTAAACTCAACAACAACATGCACTTGTGGTGAGTATCTGTGGTAAAGCAGGCCAGAAACCCAAATGCAGTTTGCCATTCCTCGTGTGGATTTACCTCTCCTCCTTTCCCACCCACAGGGACCCAGAAATCAGTTTGTTACAAAACTTGAGAGAACTCCTAGAAATTGATTTTCCATCTCGCGCCGTGTTGGAAAAAAGCGTAAGTTGGTTTTGGTTAACAAGCAGTCGTTATTGCTGAATAAGTCACATTTGAATGGTCACTTTCTAAGAGCCAGGGACAATCAGGGACTTTTGAGAGGTAATTGCATTAATACATAGTCACAAGGACTCCTGAACTTCAAGCAACAGTTGTCAGAGCTCGTTAACCTTTGATTAGAGGCGCACACTTCTCTGTGGCCTTCATAGCAGTGAGGCCATTAATAACAGGCTCCACTATTAAAAGGAAAAGAGGGAGTTCCAGAGTGGCTAATGAGATGTGGACAATCCAAACATTCTGTTATGGATGGTGATGACTTCAGTTCTAATTAGGTGGAGCTGCTTAGTAGGGACAAGAGGCCACCCAAATACTGGTGCATTTCAAGCAAACTGGGAATTAAATTTTGACAATGCCTTAACACTGTATTACAAGGTTTTCTTTCACTCACGAAGCTTCTAAATTAAGATCTGACTGAGGGTTTGTGTCTAATGTCAAATCATAATGACAAATCGTAGTGGTTAATAAACAAAAAGTGCCCAAAAGTATGAAAATGCTTGTTGAATGAGATGTAATTCAGTAAGGGGATGAAACACAACCCAGTCAAGTCTTGCATGCCTGGAACACAGTGTCACTCTACGCCATTGTGACATAAACGTATACATCTTTAAGGCAAAAACCAGTAATTCCAGCTAAGAAAAACTGCAAAAACAAAACCACAGGTGAAGCTGTGTGTGTGAGCAGCCCAGCCCTTCCTTCAGCTGTGCTGCTGTGTTGCAGGACTTTGCCAAGGACTGTGGGATCTGCTACGCCTACCGGCTGGACGGCAGCGCACCCGACCAAGTGTGCGACGATCCTCGCTGCGGGCAGCCCTTCCACCAGGCCTGTCTCTATGAGGTAAAGTGACCAGTGGCACAAACTGCTCACAGCTGGCACCACTTCGTGTTCCTTATGGGCTCTTGCTTAATGCAGAATTTAAGGCAGTCACTTGTCCTGCCACCCCCAGTTCCTAGGTGAGCTCTCCGGGAAAGAGAGCCACCATCTGACTTTGCATGCACCCTGCCAGGTGTTCATCAGCTGAACTCTGGTAACTAATAAAATGTTTCTTAAATTGGAGATGAAACCAATGTGACTTTTACTCCACTTCTTGTGTTGCAGTGGCTACAAGGCCTTCCTACCAGCAGACAGAGTTTTAATGTCATCTTTGGTGAATGTCCCTATTGTAATAAGGTAAGGAAATCCAAGGAGTATGAGTGAACTAGTGTGGAAAAGGCAAATGTCTCAGTATTTAACTGAGGGTTTTCTGACACAGTATAAAGATAGCCCCACACTAGTGCCAGAGTAATTAAACACCACACTCCATCGTATTTAATGATACTTTTTTAATGCTGTAACAAAAGGTTCCGTTAAAAACAACAAAAAGAATCCCAACATTTATAACAGAAACCAGCACAAATAGTTCAGAGAATCCATAACTATTGAGTGCAGATGAGAATTTGCCTGTACAAGGCAATACTGACAGGATTATTTCAAATTTTCTTTTTCAAGCCCCTGACACTGAAATCTTCAATGAAGAAACTCTAGGGAAAAACTGCACTCCCACTGAAGACATGGGAACAGCAACATCAAAGCAGATACAAGGACAGGACAATGAGCAGCAGAAGCATCAGAACAGCTGCAGTGTAGGGGTAGGTTTCATCAGCAAATGCCAGCCTAAACACAGCAGAGAGAGAGGGATGAATGGTGTCAGCACCAGCCTGGGATGCTGCTGCAGGAGCTGGAGATACAAGGTGATTGTGTTTCTTTTGGGATTCTGAGAGTATTCTGTAGGGGTCAAATGGTGGCAGCTCTCTTGCAGTGTCTTCCTGCAGGGGAAAAAAAAGCTGTGATTATAAAGCTAATATGAAGTGAGATGTGAATCAAAAAAACAGAGATGGCATTGAGGTATTCAAGTTATCCTAGAGAAACCACTACAATTCTTAGAGAGTCTTACCTCTGGAATTTGCACTTGTATGGATAGTGTATGGTAAGTGTGTAACATAAGGCATGGTTAAACACCTCCTGAAGAGACAGATCTATATTTACTATTGAAGCTGAAATTGTTTTCTATTTCCCAAAAGGTTTAATATATTCAGTCTTTCTGTGTTCCTGCTAATAAAGGTTTATCCTGGAAACTCAGGACATGATTTTTTAGTGTGAATGTGCTGGTTTGATTTGTGTAAGTTTTGCATTTCACAGTGAAGCTGAACCTCTGCCCATCACAAGGAACATGAACTGGTTAAGTGGGGCTTGTTTTGGCTGGCCAGGGGTGCCTGGGCTGTTCTACATCTCCAGCAGCAATGCTGTCCTTGGCCAGCCTCCACCTCTGAAAGGGATCCCCAAACACCACAATCCCACTTCTCACTTAGCCAAGACTTGACTCTTTTCCACTGTCCCTTAGCACCAGGGACAGCTTTGGTTTCCTAGAGAGTTTTCCATTACCAAGCTCCTGAATTACGTGAGAGGAATTGAGAAGAATTCTGCAAAATGAAGCTAAGAGAATCCTGCCTTTTTTCCTTCTCCACTTTCTCATCTGAACAGCTTAAATGCTATTGACCATTGAAAGTCACCCCTATTATGCAGAATATTCAGTGAGTACCACAGAATGGTTCTACATGGAAACTGTAGCATGTTTAATCCTAGTGCAATAGCAGCTTTTCCATCAGAAAAACTAAATCCAGACACAAATATAATCTAACCAGCAGCCCAGTGATTGGCCCCTTTTCTGCAAAAACTTTACATTTGAGGACTAGGAAGTAACACTGGAATGCTTTCCTATTCCAAAGTTGTGTTTAACTTGTCAGACTCCATCTCCCCTGCTGGCAGCCAAAACATCTCCCAGGATGGTTCTGCTCACCACTGTCCTGCCTGATGCTCTCAGGTACAGCTGTGCTTTTGCTGCTTCCTGCTCCCAGCTTGTACCGGAGTCTCCAGGCAGTGATGATCAGACTGCTTGAAGCAAAGAATTTTGGATTAATCATAAAGCTACCTTTATAAAGTTGCATTTTTGTGCTCATTAGAAACTGTCTTCCTGTAACCAAGTTACTTTCAGGCCTTTTGTGCACTAAATTAATAGTCAAGGTGAGTTTGTTAACTGCTAAATTCCTCTGCTGTAAAACTCAGAATTTAAGGACTTAAGTAACCAGCCACTATGAAGTTTTCCACTACACAGAGAAGAAAACTACTGAACTAAGTTTCTACCAAGCAAACACCAGTGTCCACAAAGGGAGATAGAAGAGTTGGGAAATTACAATCTGCATCCACGTGCAGGGCTTTGCTCTGCAGCTACACAAACTGCAGTGGAAGCTGGCCAATGGTGCATACAGGCAATACAAACCTGTAGTGTTCATGGCAAACAGAGTTTGCATACACACAGTTGAGGGGTTTCTGGAACTCTTGTTTTTAGAGAAGCTGATCCTTCCTTCTCAAGGCTCTGAGACTGTTCTATGGTAACTAAAACCCCTCACCTTTCTCGGGTGCTCAGGCTCCTGCCGTGTAGTGCAGAATCCAAGTGGCTTCTCCTCCCCCTGGAGCTGCCGGCGCGCTCCCCGGCTGTGGGGCCTGGAGTGGTTCCCGTGCTCCATGTCTTCCTGCTGCCGCACTGCTCTTGGGGAGGGCCTGGGCAAGGGGGCCCGCTGAGGTACAGATGGTAACTCTGTGTGCTGAGAGGAATTCAGTAAGTTCAGAGTCACCCAGGTCCTGACCCAGCACTTGGAGGTGCCAGGTTTGGGGCAGGTCAGGCACTGCCCTCCCAGCACTTACACCCTGGGCTACCTCTCAGGTTCCTGTTTGGAATATTGGAAGCCAGTGAGCATCTGCCAGCTGCTGGAGTTTGTGACAGAGCCCTTGGCTCTTTTCCAGCCCTGTTGCTCCTCACCCACCCCAAGAGACAGACACAGAGCTAATGAGAGGGAGATCTGGGTGCTGCTGCAGCACCTCAATCCTCACCTGCTGCAGCTCTGCCCGGGGAGGCCTCCTGCTCCGTGTATTTGGCTTTCCTTCTCCCAGGTGCTGTGTGCCTGTCACCCCCACACACGCTTTGTTTGGACAGGCAGGTTCTTCACCTTCTGGCTTTTTTCCCTTCTGCTGAGCTGGTTTTGGTGCAGGCTTTGGGAGGCGAACCTGGGGTGCACAGTAAGCATTTTGTACAGTGAAAAAAAGCGCAGATTTCACACACAAAAAAAATTATCATCATATATACACCCCTTAAACAACTACATCACTTTCTAAACAGGACTTAGAGCAAAACTTCAAGTTTTCACTTAAAGTTCCAAAAGTGAAAATAAGTGGGTTTACACCTAAAAATGACCATATTTCATCCTAATGATATTACAGGTTGGTATTAATGCAATTATTCTTAGTCTGATTTCTACAAGATCAAGCAAGCAGTGACCTGGCTTTCCACCTGCTTTTACCCACTTTCCTTTTTCCCCAACATCAACACTTTCACTGTAGGGGGAAAAGCTGATAATACTTATCCAGGGTCAAAAGATCTGGTAAACAAATTTGGGATCACTATAGGCATTGGGAAGAGCCTGCTGGTCATCCAGCACTTGCAGAGCTGCAGCACCAAGTACATCAGGCCACTGAAAATAGCAATAAATTTCAAGAGAGTTAAGTTACCTGCCCTCTCTACTTGTATTTAATACTCCTTAGATCCTTTGAATAACCCTAAAATTGTCTTTCTGCAGCTGTTTTGCTGCAAGTGTTTAGAGGAAGCTGGCTGAAGGAACACACAGTAATACACAGGTGATCCTGCTGTTCTCACTGTTCCAAGAAGTGAGACACTCAGCATTACAGATTCCCCTGAGAAAGTGCTGACAGGTGCCAAGATTTAGTAACACCCAGGCATTCCCTCTGATCCTGTTCCTGGCCATCAAACCCAATCCCACAGAATCCTGCAGCACAGGAATAACAGTGATAACTGACACTCAGCCAGGGATTTTCCAGGGGGGTGCGACTTGTGAATATCCAGTGCTGCAGCAGCTCCTGCAGCCTGCAAGGTTGAGATCATCTTTTATGCCACAGACTGTTG
The DNA here is from genome assembly GCF_029582105.1 of Oenanthe melanoleuca. NCBI lineage: Eukaryota > Metazoa > Chordata > Aves > Passeriformes > Muscicapidae > Oenanthe > Oenanthe melanoleuca. The sequence goes on along the minus strand of NC_079336.1, from coordinate 99,645,238 downwards.
AGTCTTCGACCAGGCTTAAGAAGGAAACAGATTTACTATTTAGTGTCTGACTCTGAGAAATCAAAGACTCCTGTGAAACAGAGATCCAGCAGGATCAGCTGGAGATCAGTTAACAGCTACCTGATGCTCCGAGTCAGTTCACAAAACAGTGCAAACTTAAAAAAACTTTTCAAATAAGTGAGGGCACAGTGCTCACCATGACAGCCACACAAGTCCTGTCATCAAAATAGCTTTTGGGTTTGTTAAAATGAAAAAAAAAAAGGGGGGGGGTAAAACCAGAAAAGTCAATAAAAGTGCTAAGCTAAGTATCTGTAATTACCAAGATCAAAACCCAGTGCCTTTTTATTAAACATGAACTTTTGTTCTGCCTTCTTCAATACGTAAATAGTGCTGACAATTGGTTTGTGAGTCACTTGCTACAATAAAATCTAATTGTATCATGAGAGAAAGGTGACAATCAGGAGATCATGAAAAAATTACATATTCTCACTGGTGGTTAATTAGCCATGCAAAACCCCCTCAAACAGATATTCTCTTCTATTAGGAATGATTACTATGCAGGCCTACAGATGTCAATACCACAGTCATTCAAATACTTCTTTCCCTACTAATTGAAGGTTGTAAAGCTCTGGTGCCAAGGTTTTGCTTCCAAAGAGCTAATTTATGACTAGAAGGATATTTTATGTCTTCAGTTGCAGCAGCTACAAAACTCAGCAAATCAGAACCATCTGTGCACTGATACTTGAATCACCATTCATCTCGCAGCCTATCAGTCACATTAGTTTGCATCCTGCATTCTTGGCTCACGTACACTTATGATGGTCCAAAGTTCACCAGGAATATTAAAAATGGATGGGACCCTGACCCTGCCTTATTGCACATGCCCCAGAGCCCTGCACAGGGCTGCTGCATATGGGCACTTTCACAGGAACAACAGGACTGGCATTTCCCAGCAAAACTGCTAATTACCTCCCTCTCTGCTTAGGGAAGCTGGGCTTTATGAACTTAGAGCTCTGGAGGAAAATAGCACAGGAGAGCTGTCACTTGGAAAATCCTGTGCCAGTGCACACCAACAGCACAGCTAAAGCCACAGGAACATCTCCTCCACACTGCTGGAGGATAAAGGCAAATGATAAAGAACAGCCTGAAAGCAAGAAAATGAATTAAATGCTGTCACTAATAAAGGTAGCTTTGCTTTTAATCTGTGACGAAGGAAAAACCTGGCACCCAGGCTTGTCTTCAAGATGTTAGTGAACAAAGTCCTTGACTTCCCCATTATCCTGAAAGTAAATCATCCTCCACAGACCTACTGCTTTGAAGTGAGAGCCTGTGGGTCAAAAGGACTCATGGCAGTTCTTCCTCCTTGAGCGTTGACATTCCACTTTTTAGCAAAGCCAGGGGAAACAGGAATTAACAAACATGCTGCATTCAAGGCAGAAGAACTGCTGTGTCAGTGCCATTTTGAGAGCTTTAACTATTTCCTCCTCCCCAAGAGGAGCTGTCAGAGATAAGCCCAGAGCTGTCTCACTCACTCTGGATGCCTTAGCAGCGCTGTGATTCCCTGTGCACGCTGCTGCCATGGAAAATTCCAGAGGCCCGTCGTAGCGCATCCCACTTGACTCCAGGCCATCCAGCAGGATTCTCTTCAGCACTTGATACTTTGGCTTCTCAGCATAAGCTAAGCCAGAAACAGAGGCCAGAAACTGGGCTATTTCACCTGTAGAGCAGATTTGACTGTGAATTTCACCGTGTAACCCCAGAAGTTCAGAAAGGATCTCATTCCCACATGGATGCCAATCCTCTGCTGCCAAACCAGACAACACAATTTCAGCTGAAGGCACACTCAAAACACAGAGCTGACAATGGCTTGTCTTTTTGGGAGGAGAAAAGGGAAAGACAGACTTGGATAAACAAGCCAGACTTGAAGTGCTCCATCTCTTTATGTTCGTGCACTAATTCCCACAGCACTGACAGCTATCCAAGGATAAAAATTAAAATATTTTATCAACAAGTATTGATAGTTCTGTGTAAAAGAGAAAAGTCTTTGATAAATCACAATATCCCTTTTAATATTAATTATTCTGAACAGCATTTTTTTTAGTCTGCATAAACACTATACTAGGAATTCTTTGGAAAAACACAATTTTTTTTTTTTTTAACTTCAAATACTGCTATTGTTTTTCTGATTGCATCCCAAAACAGTCCAACAGCAGCAACATTTTTCCATCGAGTGGTTCAAAAACCAGGGAAACCACTGAATGGGCAGAAATAATGCTAGCAGGAAAAACATATGGGGGGTTCAAACTTTTCTTTCAGTCGAAGACCCAAGTGTATCCTAAAACTGGAGTGCTACACCAGATATTAGCATCTGGTCAAATCCCAGCAGGAAAGATTTATTAAATATGTATACACATCATGAATAAATTTCCCCTAATACACACTGCATTCCAATAATTCCAATACAAAAGTGCTAGGAAAATAAGGGAATAAATCAAAAATAGATAGTGACCTTTGGTGTTTTCCCTGGGTTACTTTTGTATTTCAGGGAAGGAAGAAACAAGCCAAGACACACTGTGCATCCATTTGCTTTTTCAAACCTTGAGCATCGAGCAATAAACCTTTGGTAGACAGTTGCTTACTATTTCCATACTAACAGCTACTTGTGTTTCCAAGATAGTCACTGCTTCCCAGCACCTTGGATTACATATGGCCAAGATCCCTTATGTCACTCCATGGGATACATCACAGACTGAGCAAGATTCTTTTTATTCAAAGACTTTGTTCGACTCGTGTTCCCTTCCCTTCTCTTCTGCTCCCCCCCAGAGTCAGACACTGAACTGTGTTTAGGAAGAGGCTGAAGAGCCATGGGGTACAGGTGCAAGTACACTTACTGCAGCTGCTTCCAGGAGAATCCCACCTCAGCACTGAATCTGGGAGCTCATCCATAAGTCTGAAACACAGAGTGCAACACTTTAATGCGCTTTTGGAGCAGGTGATTCCTCATTTGGGATTTAGGAAGACAGCAAGTCTCAGTTCCAAAGGGAGTGGACCTCCAGGATAGCTAATGATTCACAGAACTGCTTTTGAACCCAGATCTCCCCTCACCAGCTCCATTTTTAACTCCTGGCATACTGCTGGTTTCACCAAGACCAAGCTGACACCTAAAACTACACTCCAGTTTTTCTTTGCATGTATTTTAAGCTTTCAGAAGGAAAAACAAAAGTCCTTTGAGCAAAATGGCTTGTTCTCATTTCAGATTGATGATTCCCATTCCTATTTTGGAATTTAAGCAGCAGTTCTGCTCTGCCTTCCTATCCTTTAGCATCAGTCCCTCTCTGCCATGGAGCACAAGGTTGTGAAAGTTACACCCAGGCATGGCAGAGCCACAAGGGGACAGGGAGGTCACATCACCTAAAGTCCCACATGCTTCATAAACAGTAGGGTCACAGGTGTAATTCCTGTAAACAGGAACAGCAAAGACGCTCAGCATGAATTCCTAAAAACAGGAATAGCACCAGCCCTCATCTTGGGCAGTCCAGCACCCACAGGAACCTGCAATTAGGACAGATAAGAGGGATAACCTGGGCAAGATACCTAATTCTAGGAAAGCAATTTATTTGAGTAAGAATATATTTCTGCTAAGTGGAATCTGTGCAATTTTCTGTGCATTTCCTTGAAGCCTCCTTCTGCTCAGCATCCTGGAAAGGCGAGCCATCCAAGGGTTAACGGCAAGGGAAGAATCATCGGAGCAGCTAGATTGATTAAATTGATTTCCCATTGAATTGTCTAAGTGTTACCTCGCAGGGGGCTGTGTAATGACCAGAACTTCTAAAGGAGAAATATTAAACACAGCAGAGGGTGTCACCATTCCCAGCTGCACTTGGCCCTGTGTGCAGGCTGCAGGAGCTGCTGCTCACGGAACCTGTGCAGGGATTTCGGGGATCAGCCACCCCCAGCAGGTACCTCTGGTGTGTCCTGCCCTTCAAAGTTTGCTGCCTCCTGCTATTGTGATATTACAGTTCTGGGTAACTGTGGAGCCTGCTACAGGTACCACATGCATTAAAACTCCCCCCAGTCCCAGCTGGGAGGGCAGAGGAAGAAAACACTGATCCAGTGTTGCTCCAGTGAGCTCCAAGTCATGCTGGGAAAAAGGAAAGATTTTCACCAAGCTCCTTAGTGTTTTGGTATTTAATTGTTTGTAATGGCAGCAGGCTTATGTAACATTAAAAACCTACAGAAAAACATCTGAAAAACAGTATCATATAGAAAGTTAAACAAATTGAGCGCACATGTGGAAAAACCTCCAAGAGATGTTTGTACTACGGTCTCTACAAAGCACCCGTGAAGTTTCATGGAACCACACAACAACCTTCTGTATGTGCACTAAGGCCTGTGCTAATTTACAAATGTTTTCTTGGGAAAAAAAAAAAAAGAGTTTTGGAAAAACACACAGCAGACAAAATGCCTGTGTACTGTGCACTGGAATCCATCCTCTCCTCACAGCAGCACAGACATAAACATGCAAAGGAGGGTAGACATGCACATAAAGTTCCCATTTTAACTGCTTCCAACATCTCTCTTAATTAAGGAAAATTGTTTTAGCTTTCTCCTAAGGTGCTGTTCTACAGCATGGAAAGCTGTGTTTCCCAGAGCTGGGAAGCAGCGAGGATGCTGCAGGGCTCCAGGCTGGTGTGTCCATGTGTGTGGGGGTTTGTCCTTACTTTGTTTTTGCAGTCTGGACAGCTACAGGGTCCTTGAGGTTCTGCTCCCAGGGCAGCTTCCCACACAACCACTGCAGCATGCAGTAGCCAAGGATTTCAAGGTCACCTCGTCTGGATGGGGCTAAAATGTGGGAAAGGGGGAGGGGGAAAGAGAAAAAAAAATACAATTAAGAATAGGAACCTCTTCTTAGGAAATAGAAAAGACTTTGATTGAACTGGTGCTGATGAAATATGAAGAAGCCAAATGGGCAAAGTGTTTTGTTTGTTCAGCTGTATTAGACCTGAACCGCCCCGGCACTTGGCCACAGGCCACAGACAGGCAGTGACTTGTTCCTGCTCAAGTGAGGGTCAGCTTCCTCACCTCCTCCAACTCCATCCTTCCTCAGTCTGGCCTGTCACATGGACTTGATCCCCATGGCCTCTGACATGATCCAGACAGCCCATAACCGAGTACCAACACTTTCTCAAAGAGCCAAGCAGTAAAACAAAGAAATAAATGTCTGCTGCTAAATTGCTAACACATGTTCCAGGAAGTCCATGGGGTCCACATTGGTCATGCAGGGACTCTGTGAGAGCAGACTAAACACTGATGGCCTTTCCTGTTCTCCCGCGGAGCCGTTTGAACTCGGATGCTGGGACAAAAGTGCCATCTAGTGAGCACTGACTCGCCTGAGCCCGCTCCCGGCGCCAGCAGCGGAGCTCTGCACCACCCAAACAGGCTCACTGCTCAGCAGAGGCCTGCCTCAACTTCCCTCTGCTGCTCCCAAAAAGGAAGTGACTTCAGCAACAGCTCACTCTCTGCACACCCCAGGCAGACACAAATGCAGGAGACAAAATTAAATCAAAAATTAACCCCATCCCTGAGCATCATCTACGCAGAAAAACTGAGGTTGATCTACAGACTGGGTTTTCCTTGAGAAAGAGGGAGGGGGAAAGTGCAATACCAACAGGATTGCTAGTGCTTGCTGCTACCCAGAGGAAACCAAACTCGCTAAAACTGAACAAGCAGGAGCACTGCAGGATTCCTTTGACTTGCAGCCTACAGTTTGCACGTCAAAACCACATGGAATCTGCAAAACCAGAAACTGCTCGTCGTGATTAAAGACAGACAGATGCAGAAGTTAAATTTATGTTTTTCCAAAATGAATTTGTGCTTTCTAAGAAGGAAAGAAGAGTTCAGACTTGTTTGGCACTTTGTATCCAGTGTAAAGACCAGTAGCTGAGCACTGTGCTGTTAATCCAGCTGTAAACAGATATCATATTTTATGGGCCTTCATTAAATAAATTCCAGAAAGTCACTCGACGAACTTATCTTTTAATTTAAGAAGTCATCTGCTAAAAGCCACGGTGCCAACACATCATAACTGCTCCCTGTTCCTGTACACACATTACTGTAAAAGCAGCAGATTAGTTTTTATACATTCCCTATCCTAACTGCTCTTAGGCTCGGGATTATTAAAGGCCCCTGGATCCAACACGGCTGCGCTGTCCCTCGGGCGTAGTTTATTTTCTGCCCTGGATTCAGCAACGTCCTAATGCAGGACTTGGCTCCCATATTAAAATAAAAACACAATCTCTACCACTTGCTGTTCTGTAGTGATTTCTCTGGCCATAAATCTCCCAGTAACTGTGGACCAATTCCATTCACACACGTGTTCACAACTCCTTTTTCCATTATGGCAATTCCAGATTAGATCCATATAAGCCAGCGTTTTTGACTGCAGATCCTCTAATTTTCACAATGCCTTTCTGGCACCTGTTTGTGTGGGAGAGGCTACAGAAAGTGGCTTTTGATGAAAATTGTCAGAATTCCAGTGGACCTTTTTCCATGGAGGGGATTCATTGATGTACATCTATAAATAACAGCAAACCAATCAGATTTCAGAAGCCACCCTAAAAAAAGTCATTTTCTGACCAAACATCCCCAGAGATTAAAGTTTTGTCACAGCTCATGACTAATGACCTTCCCTCTCACCTGCAGCTGCTGGGACAAAGCCATGACAAACCAAGAGCCTTGCCTGACACCTGCCCAAAGCCACAGCAGGCACAGGGACAACAAAAAGGTACGTGGAGGTAAAGCACCCCTGGCCACAGTGACAGGAAATATTTCACAGGACACACTAACTCCCCTATCCCTTCATCTCCCAGGCCACCACAAGTGCTGCTAAAGACAGACATTTACATGGGGGTTTTGTAGAACCACATGAAAATGTCAGCATTTGATTCTTTGGCTGTACTTGCTTATTTCTCACTGCTCCATATAAGCTAAATCCCCCAACCTTTTAAATCATTTAGATTCTTGTTAAAAAGTAATTGATTAATCTTTAACGAGTTAGTATTATCTACGGACAATGGAATTATTAGATTTTCACATCAAATAGAGCACTAATAGATAAATTTCAAAGATATGTTTACTTGCAAAAATAAATCTGCTCACACATTTGAAGATTACAGGAATTCTTGATAAACATCAGCAGAGAGAAATCAATCTGCCTTCACTTTAAATATGACAGCCAGGTGAAAATAAAACAATTCTGCTTGATAACTTGTCACAGATACAAGAGTGTACACTCTATTTGATTTAAATCAAATTCTTACTTCTCTGCTAAAAAACTTGCAGGTTTTTTTTTTTTTTATTTCTTTAATAGATGTTTGATTTCTGCTTTTCTACTCACAGGAATTTTTTTACTATTATTTTAGTCTCATATGAAATAGTATTTAATGGGAACATATTGATGGTATTTTATTGCACAATGTCTTTACAGTTTAATTTTTTAATTTGGAAATTTAAGGCCTGATTCTGTTCTTAGTCCTACCAAGATAAATCAGGAACAACTCCACTGAAGTTGATGAACTCACAACCACATCAATGAAATCAGTTTTAAATATGCCACAAACATACTCAACACACAGGCACAGGGTCCAATAACTCAGAATAACTGAAGCAATTCACCTTAGGAGAAAATAGATGATGGATCTCTGTAAACTGATTTTGGCAGCTATCTCCACTCTAATTTATATTCATATTATTATTTCCAAATAGATCAATGATAGCACAACAGCCATAATATGCTCTCAAAACTCCACTGCTCCCAAGAACTTCTCTGAAACAAAAGCAGAAATGGGAGGTTTCTCTATGGCCTCTGTTTAGCTGCTTTTCTCCAGCCTTCTGTAAAGATCTAACAAGTAACAGATTAAATATTCTCTTATTTTTAATTAGCATTGTTACATGATAACTTCAACATTAGTGATTTTTTGGATTAGTAGCTTTTCATAAAAGGATCATCTTGGTTGCTCATATTGCATGGGTGTGCACTGGCACCCCAGTTCTCACTGGATTAAGGACATTAATTTATGGTAACTCACAAGCAAACAGAACTCACACCACAGCCAGTAATGCAAAAGTCCATACAGGAAAGGAGGGTTAACATGACCACGGTGAAATACAATTACGATAAAAATGTATCATCACAAAGTGATATAATTTAAATCAAGGCTGAGATGATTAAAAACCAGACAAATACAAGACTTGCCAAAAATCAGTGCCTCTATTAGAGGTAGGAGAAATGAAAAGAAAAAAAACAAAAGCAAAAAGCAGTTAATGAAGTATTCCTTCCCCAAGGTCCTGGTCAGTCTGAGAAGCTCCCTGCAGCAGGATAATAACCAATGGAATAGTGGGTGGCTCCAGGGGAGAAGTTAGAGAAGTACATTAAATTATTGATTCATTTTAGTGCTTGCACAGAGTTATGCAGAGTCATACAGGGCAAATACCAGCCAGGAGCCACCTCTGCTCTCCTCATGGCCAGCCAGGAGCCATCTCTGCTCTCCTCATGGCCAGCCCAGCCAGGAGCCATCTCTGCTCTCCTCATGGCCAGCCCAGCCAGGAGCCATCTCTGCTCTCCTCATGGCCAGCCCAGCCAGGAGCCATCTCTGCTCTCCTCAGGCCCAGCCCTGCACCTCCTGCTTGGCACATTGCTCAAGTACTCCCTGACAACAACCCCCACCATGGATTGCTGCAAAGAAAAATCAACCATGGCACCATCACAGCTGGAGCAGAGCTTTTCCACAGAACACAGGCTGTGACATGGCAGAGAGGGACACTCCCTGTGCCAGCCACACTCTCCGCTAAACTGGGATCCTACAGACACACACTTGATGTGCTGATGGGCTCACAGGCATGGAATAACAGCAGAGCTGCCAGGAGGGAATCATCACGATTGGTGATGAAAGAATGAGGGTTGGGGTCCTGCTCTGCTGGGGAGAAGTTTATGTAGTGGGAAGGCTGGAAGGTGCAAGGGAATGTCACCATGAGGTCTGGGTGGGAGGTAAAGTGGTGGTGGCAGGAGACGAATGCTGGTACCTGGTCGGAAGCAAAAGGTTCCAAACTTGCAGTAATGACAACATGGGACAGGAAGTTTTACTCTTCTTTCACATCTGTGTGGCAGAAAAAAAGAATCACAAAGGTAAGGGCCTGACAAGTAGGGGTGGGCAAGCAGCTGAGATCCACTACCTTTCTGAATGCCTGGTGTAGAGAACCACAGCCAGAATTAAACAGCCCATTTCCAGGCACAGTCCCCAGATGTGACAAAGTTGTTAATGCTTCTCATCTTATTTTTGCTGCTTCTGAATATTCCTGGCAGCTTCCAGAGGTGGCTGCAGAAGCCTATCCAATCTTTTCCTTGCTAGTGACTCTTCTTTCACTTACAGCCACCTCCTGCTCCCTCCTCTGCTGGGCACACATTTTTAATCCAACTCTCAGGAACTAAACCATCTTTTTATTTATTTCCCACTGCAAAGTTCCACCCATTTTTCGCCAGACTGGTTATATTTTCCTTTTATTATTTAGGATTTACAGTTTGTCCTGTACACAGTCTTTGGGAAACACATATCAAACTGCAGCAGATCAATAATTCATTTGACCGACAAAAAAAAGAAAAAAAAATCCCGCAGGCTCCCTCTGAATCCTAACTATGCATGGACAGATGCCAAATCAGTCTCTTGATCCAGAGCCACTCAGAGCTCTGTTCTCTGGAAGCAGGCTCCCAAAGAATGTTTCCAGGCATAGGTGTTTATATTCCTGCACATCCTTGCTCACAAAACGAACCCTGCACATATTTTAGTCAGCAGAACAGGAGAAATGGCCAAGCACTGAGCTGTGTTTTTAACAGCACAGAGCAGCTCTGCTGGAGCAGTGGGGAAAACCAGCACAAGGGCTGCAGGGCTTTCCCTGCCATCAGCCCAAGGCTGGCACTGCCCTGCACAAACCCAGTGCCCCAGCTCAAGGAGCACAGGCTGCAATAACCCCGTGTGAGGGGCACAGAAAAGCCTGTCCAAGGTCCCCACTCCTGTGGGAAGCAGCTTTTTCTACTGCAGATGTAGAGATCAGTCCTGCACAGACTTCAGTGGGGTCTCCACTGATGCCAGAGAGGCAACACTGCTCAGAGTTACTGTGAAATGTTGGGAGAAGGGAGAGGACTCAGCCTGGAATCGATGGCAAACACAAATACGTGCTGGAGGGAGTTCAGCATAGACACTTCATACTCTTATGTTCATCAATGATAGCAAATTAAAACTGGGCTTACACACTCAATGCACAGGACTGGAGTATTTAAAAGGACCTCAATATGTTAAGTGCAGTAAATCTCCAGAGAAATTAGGTATTGACTGCATGCCTCAGTCAGGAGAAAATCTACAAAAATCCATAGGAGGCATTGATCCAAATATTACTTTTTAACACTAACTATGTAACAACTTTTTAAATGTACACTGAGTACAGATATAATTCTCCTTAATTATCAATCAACAAGCCAAAATGCAATACTGTTTATACAGGCTGGTCTTTAAAAATGAATACAGTGAGTACACGCTAAAACCAACGATGCAGATGTGCCCTGAGAAATCTGCATCAGGATAAAAAGGGTTTCAATTTCAAATATCCACACCCTGGTTGGGATGGGATCCTGCCAGAAATCCAGGGGTGGATCGTGTGGCAGAGGCCAGGCTGGGCCCTACTTGGTTCCAGGAGAACTCCAAACACAGCTCAGGGATGCAGCTGCCATGGGAACAGCACATCCCACTCGGCCTTACAGAGGCTGCCAGGAGAACACAGAGCAATCCCACCAGCCCAAAGGGTTTCCCTGCAGTGGCCACTGGAAGGAGCCTCTCTGGATCTCAGTGGACTGCACAACCCTACATCTACACCTGGTGAGCTCCACAGAGTCCTGGGGAGTGATTAAACTCTCCATTCAACCACAGAAACTCCAGCCTTGACTTAAATTACTGGGAAGGGAATGCATTTGACTGGCTCTGTGCAAGGAGGGTATCAACTCCAAGCATTGCCAAGAGCTACAAATTCCTGATTTTGTTAAAGCTTCAGCATGTCCCTCAACTCGCTGCATGTATTCAGTAGCTGCTTCATGAACAAGTCAAAATGTTCTCATCTGTCCAGCTCAATGCAGCCACTGGTGCTGTTCAGGGAGGCTGAGATATTTATGCTGCTACACACATGTAGGAAATGCCCTCTGGAAAGGATCTCATTTATATAAAGCAGCATTTAAAAATTAGAACAATATTCCTGGAGCATTGAAATAGCAAAGTATTTCACTCTGAAAAGCTGGGTGACACCAGAATGAAGGCTTTAAAGACTTTCCCAAAAACCCCACCTCACTCTGTACAGGAGACTGTGCCAAGACTCCACCATGAGTGGGGAATCCAGAAGATAATCCAGGAGATTGCTGAGCAAAGAGGCCCTTTGGCCCAGCTGCTGGATGTCTTTCAGCATCCTGAGAATCTCTGTGCCTCTCAGCCTCACACCAAGAGAGCAGGGAAACCCAAGGCTGTGTTCTGCCAGCTGAACTTGTGCAATCTCCAACAGAAGTCCCTGCAGATTTTCCCTGGGATGTTGAGTGTTCTGCTGCAAATGGGAAACTCTGGTAGTTTGACCTTAATGGACTCAGGCTGTTTGTCATGGTTTAACCCCAGCCACCAATTTAAGGACCACACAGCCATTCACCCCCTTCCCCTCCCTGGAGAGACAGGAAGGAGAATCAGGACAAAAATTAAAATCCATGGGTTGAGGTAACAGTTTAATAGTTGAAATAAAATTTAAAAAATAACTATAATGAAAAGGAAGGTAAAGAAAGGAACAAACCTTCCCTGACAGATAATTGGTGCTCAGCAGAGCTGCTCAGCACCACCTGAGCAGTGACTGGCCCCTCCTGGCTGCCCCCCCAGTTTCCCCACTGTCCCTGTTATCCCAGGGTGTGGAAGGTCCCTCTGCCAGCCCAGCTGTCCTGGCCATGCTCCCTCCAGCTCCTGGTGCAGCTCCTCAGTGCCAGAGCACGGGGAGCTCAGCAGTCCTTGACTGAAGGTAAGCACAGCTCAGCAACAGCTAAAACATCCCTGTGCTACCAATTCTCATCCTAAATCCAAACCACAGCACTGCACCAGCTGCTGGGATCAAAATCAACTCTATCCCAGACAAAAGCAGGACACCATCACAAGGTCAGAGCTGGAATTCCATGTGAAGAGTTTGGATGCTCTGCAAATACCAGATCCCACATCATGTTCTGCAGTCTCCTCCAGGAGCACCAGCAAAAGCTGTGGATTTTCTGTTTGCAGCTACCAAGCAAACACTTTTCAAGCATAAGAGTTGGGTAAGCTACCTCAAACTATCTGTCTTTCTGATTATTTTGTTTTGTGGAGTCCTCTGGTTTTAACCAATTCCATCATGAACTTAGCTCTTTATATCTAAGACATGGATTGCAAAACCTGCCTCACACTTCCTCTCCACACTTTTTGTCACACAAGTCTGTAAAATTTCCCTGCACTTTCAAATAAAATGAATTATCTGTCCTATATTCACATACCCATCCACAAACACTACCAAACTGTCTGCTCTAACTATCCAACAGCCAAATCCCCAATATTCCAGCTTCCACCTACTCTTCAAAGAGCATCCACATCAAACACCAGTGCACAGCCACACTCACACCACCAGGCAAAGCAGGCAGAGTCAGGCCTCCAGAAAAATCCCTGCATGCCTGGGAAGGCCAGAAGAGTCCAAAACAGATGCTCTCCTCACCACAAAGTATTTTCTAGCAGGTGAAATGGTGCAGTTGCCTTAGCAGGAAATACTTGCCAGTCTTATTTCATTTTTCCTAATGACCAGAGTTAAACGACTGCAGGTTTTAACAGCTCCTGCAAATTATCAAGACCCTCTACATTACATGGTCAATGGTCCTTTTAATAGAAAAAGCAATAATATACAGTTGTTTGTGCCAACTAAAACTCGTTAGAAAGTATTAGTTTAAGGTAACAGTTCAGCAGCTATTAACAAGCACAAATTCCTGCAGTTATCACTCGTGACACTGACGCTCACCAAGCTGGCAGCAGCAAATCATCCCTCCTGCTCCAGAGGATCTTGGGGGTGAAAGAGGGGAAAGGGGAAAGAAAAGTTAACAAAAACACTCTTTTGTAGCAAGAGTCAAAGTTTTTCAATAATCACCTTTTTTTTTTTCACTAGCATAACATTAGAATTGACTTTTTGTCTTGCTGACATAGCAACTAAGAAAGTTGTGTTGCATTGACCATATTGATTGTGAACAATGCAGCCATCAGTAGGACTTTACACCATATATTTTCAATATTGACCTCCCAGTCCCTTTTCCATGGCTCTATGGGTCTGCTATTGGATTTGGACTGCAGTGTAATAAACAGCTAAGGTTTAATTAATGGTAAATGAATACAAGACATAGGTTATGACTTTAACTAATTAGGGAATTGTTGAATTAAGTCTGCCTTGGAATGCAAGGCAGTACAATCAATATCCAATAAAAGGACTATGTATGTAATTTACCTGCAAATGTGTTTCCAATACCATCAAAGTGAGTTTAAATAAGTAAGATATATGAAAGGCTACTGGAAAAAAATTTCAAAAAGTTAACACTTTATGGCTTCAAAAAAGGTTTTTCTCCTTGCAGAAGGAATGTCATCTTGAAATACCCTCCCATAACACAGATGGTGGCACTCACACACAGCTCTCCCTAAAGGACAGACTCCAAAGCCTTTTCCTTGACAATGCAGCATTAGCAAATCCTGCCTCTGCAGGGTACAGCAAGCACAAACCAGGCCTCCCAACATGAACCAATTAAGTTTGATGTTGAGCCCTTCTCAGGTGTCCTGGAATGCTCCAGTGCTGGGTGTGCAGAGCCTCTCAGGGCTCCTCCTGCTGCTCTTCCCTGGGGAAGCATTCCCAGGCACACGAGGAGGTCACCACACCAGGGGCTGAGCAATCCCCAACTCTGCTTCTCCTGTGTACAGCAGCTCTCACAGCCTGATTACTCATTCTATAATCACTCATCTGAAATAAAAAAAAAGAAACCTACCTACTCCCTTGTGGGCATCTATGCTGGTAAACTCTATTGTCCCATTATGGCCCTTCCTAGGATTTTCCTGATACTGTTTGTGGTTCCCATTGGGACAATATCTGTAGGAAAGTCCATAATCTGCAAGATAAACCTGGAAGACATGAACAGACAAATGAATAATGCTTTTGTCCTTTGAAAGTATAACCTTTATAATTAAGTCTTAAGAAACTGATAGGTTAAGGACAGCCTTAGATCTAAATTTTATTAAACCAAATGGTGCCTCAGGATAAAATATGTACAACTGGGGGCTATAACAGCTGCCCTCCCCATTTAAATCCTTCCACTACTATACTCTTATCTTATTTCAGAGTCGAGCAGGATTTCAGTCATTTTATTTTGTTCCTGAGCTCTCTGCTCTCCAGGTGGGCATCCAGACATCATAAACTGCAATATGCCTTTTATGCAGCTCACACTGCTTATGGGACCCCCTCCTCCCCTGACTTAGGCAGGCACACACACTTCCCCCTGTTTGGATTTTCCAGCAGCTGAGACTCTTCAAATTCAACTTTGTTGTGCAGCTTCAAAGCCAGAGGCAGCAGCTTCCCCCAGCTGGACTGGACATGGGGCTCCAGTGTCTATGGCCCAAATATAATCCCATCATTTGGAATGCCATTGTCACTAAACTAAACTACTGAAAGCATAGGCTAAAACAAAGCAAAGCAAACCAGCTCTTCTCACCCCAGAAAGCCATTCCAGTAAAGCACTCCTGAGTTTAGAATGCATTTTAAAAAGACACAGAAGCAAACTGTGGTTTCTCAGTTACTCTGAAGCAAATACATGGAGTTAAATCAATGTAAGAGAAAAAAAAAATTGGGTCCAAATTGTACATACTGCAATAGTGCCACATTCACTGTTCCATCCACAGATTTTTGGGGCAAAAGCTGAAAATCATCTGAAGGCACAGAGATCACTTCTACTAAGTCTTATTCTATGATAAAGAAAACATCTTATCTGAACCTTAGCCTCCTCTTTTAGCTACAAAACAGTTTATCCTAAAAAAGTCTAAAATAAACTTTTCTGGCACTCACTTGCCATTTAATTATGTCACTCCTGATAAAGGCAAAAACAAACAAACAAAAAAGCCTCAAGAAAACTTAACACATTACTTTGTAGCACATTTTGTTGAACTACTGATTCCTGTTTGTGCTCCAGGCAGCCTCAAATCCTGGGATTGCTGGTCTCTTGGTTTTACTGTTTCTGCTGCAGGACCTGAGCTTATCTGGAGCGTGTAAGCCAGGCTGCAGTGCTCACTTCCTGCAGGGGGCTGGCTTTTAAGATTATTGATGTTTCTCACCTGACAGCCCAGCCAAACTGGAATAAAGGATTAAAGACCAGGCTACAAAATCTGGGACAGGGCATCAGCTTGGTTGGGCTGACAGATTTGATTTTTTCCTGCATCCATTCTCCAGCTGATTCCTGATGCTCTGGTGCTGCCCTAACTGGGCCCAGAGTCAGAGAACTCACTCAAAACTACCCTAAATACCAAATTCTGTGAGTCTTCTGCCTCCTTTGTGGGCTGGGAAGGAGAGAGGAGCATAGAAGGTGCATTCTTCCCAGACTCAGTGGTGTGCTTTGGATTTTGCTTGACTACAGGTTTCTGGCATGGACAGGAAGATAACATACCTTTAAAAATTAAGGATATGCCTTTCATTAAAGTAAGATTTCAACTCTTGGGAAAGAAATTACACTCACAGCACCTCTGGCTGGGCATGTCAGCTTATGTGATAGAAACTCCCATGTGACAACCCAGCCTCAGCACCCAGAAAGCAGCCACAAATATTTGCTAGTCAAACTTGAAGTATGTAAAAAGCGCCCACTTATCCTATCACAGTAACTATGTTCTTTTTTCTTTTTAAGGCAGCTCCATTAATACAGTACATTTTTAACCAATTTTTGCTTAAAATACCTTCAGCAGCCATATCAGCAGAGCAATTTTCAATTAATGCTGCTAGAAGTGAGAAGTAACTTTAAGTCATCCTGCACTTAGTGATGATGGAAAGATCTGGAAATCAAGAAGCAACTGCTTCTTAAAGCAGGGTGATCTGATCACAGCAGTTCTCCTCAAAAGTTGGCCATGAGTGTACCAGTTCAGCTTGTTTCTAGCTGGGCCATTTATCACTTCCATAATTTCCACATCAGATTTTTTCCACAAACACGGCAGCCTCTCAAGGCAAAGCCTCTTGGCCACCAGCAAAAATCAATCCCCTTCAGCTTGTACAAAACCAGCAAGGCACTGTTACAACCTTGCCACAACCATTATCAGAATGACTGTGTTATTTTAAATTACCATTAATTTCATTTTATCAATTCTCATTATAACCCTTTCATCATTAAAAAGATATACAGTTCTTTATAGCTAGTTGTCACTTTTTGATAATGTAATACTGCATGCCCTTCCAAATTTTCTAAGAACATGGTAGAGGTAGCTCATTTATAGTTTATAGTTGTTGTGGATTTTTTAAGGGCATAGGGAAGGGGAAAAGCAGATGAGTATTAAAGAATACTGAGAAAAATTAAGGCAGTTTTAGTATGTGCTTCAATACCATAAATGTTTTTTTATCTGTATGCTTTTTGGGGAACAAAAATAACCAAGTAAGAACAAAAAAAAAAGAACAAAACAGAGCAGAGCAATCAAGTCAAACAGGACACTGG
Source organism: Oenanthe melanoleuca (assembly GCF_029582105.1). Classification (NCBI taxonomy): domain Eukaryota; kingdom Metazoa; phylum Chordata; class Aves; order Passeriformes; family Muscicapidae; genus Oenanthe; species Oenanthe melanoleuca. Next base: position 99,628,437 of record NC_079336.1, on the reverse strand, counting down.
AATAAGAAAAGGTTCTGTGGATGATGAAGGTGCAGCAAGGACAACTCTGTTTTTTATTCAGCACTTAGCAGGGTTTGTTATTAACTGATTTTTGTTACAAACCATGAGCCAGATTTCCTAAAGTCTTCACCTTTAATTTCATGCACACGTAAACGCGCCCATCTTGTTCAAGTGAATTATCACAGGCACAAACAATTATTTGTGAGCACAAGCAGCAGTTTCAGCCATCCTCTGCTCTCTTTGTGCATGACTCACAATTCTTGGTGTCTGAAGTGCTAAATATCTGCTAAACATACACAATTCTTACAACTTATACATGTGATGATATTTAATTCCACTGAGCTGGGTAGTTATCAGCCTGGCCCTTTGGATTCTTGTGGTATTCCCTTTATCTTGAAGGACAGAGCAGGAGATTCATTGCAGGAAGGATGACAGTACAGAGATTTTCTCTGTGTGTTTCCATTCCTAGGTTTACATCATGCCTGTAAATAATTAAGTAGATACCTACTAATAAGAGGCAGATTGGCTGCTAATGGCCAGAGTTGGACACTGGACTACAAAAAGGGTAAAGGCAGACTGAGGTCCATTTTGGGACAGGAAGTGTGAAGTTTGTGATTAGGATAGAAAAAGCATCTTTCACAAACAAAAGCCAAGGAAGGAGGAAAGCAATGGAGAGAGGGTGAGTGACACAGGGCATCACTGCCCTGAAGGAGAACAGAAAATATTTGAATTTTTCTCAGTCCACCTGCACTTTAGGAAGTCTGTCCCAGTGGGACAAAAAGCAGGAATCACAACAATCCACCTCACAATGAAAAACAGCTTGAAGTCAGAACTGCTTTCATGCACCTTTTCCCCATAAGATCAATGCATGATTTCTGTATCTTCTGAAACAATTTTGTATTCTTCTATCTCTGATAATCAACTGTCCTGCCTAAGAAACACTTCAAAACAGAACTGGGGTATAAATACAACTAATATTTACTGCTTTTGAACCCAAACAGACTCAAGCCTGCAACACTGCAATATTTGCCCAGAAAATCCATGGGGAAAAAACAAAAAAAAACACTACAAGGTGATTGTCTGCAAGAGGTGCTCCCCCAAACCTTATTTATTTAAAATGCAGGTTTTAAGCTCTTGTCTGGTAACCACTTAATAGCATCACTTTTAAAATGAGATTAATGGATTGAAACTTCTTTCAGAGTCTCTATCAATGGTGCTTGTTCTGCTTTATCATACAAACAGGACTAAGCAGCAAATTTTTTTTAACTCTGCACAGCCCTGAGACTGTGCTTCACCTGTAATTTATAGGTCTGATGACTTCAAGCTCCCTTTGAGGCCTGTGTGAGATTCATGGGCTGTGCACTCCCCTCAGTCCATCACTGCTGCTCTGTCAGTGCCTGTGCAGGGCCCTGCTCAGAACCATTGACTGCAGAATTGATCCTGTGACCTGTGGCTGGGGGAATGGCCTGGCTGCCTCCTGCTGAGCACATCTGCAGCTCTTTGAGGTCACTCCACTGGGAGCCTCTCCCCATTTCCAACCATCATTTGGAGGTCACACAGTGACAGCACCTTGACTTTATTTGTTTCTCTGCCATGCCACACAAAGTAGGGGATAGCAGTATGGATTTCACATGCCCTTTCAGAAAGGGGACTTCTATTTATTGGCTATGGTGTAAATTCACCAGGTTAATTTACAGAAGAGACAGAGACCAGCAGCAGGGAGTCTAACACTGGAAAATTGCTTTTTTTTGTCATTTAGTAATTGTTGATGTGTATTCTTACATGCAAATTTGTCACTGACTTTCCACAATTGCAAAAAAGATAAAGTTTAGTATAAAGGTACACTTCTTTTTGAACAGAGATTTTTCTCTCTTTACTACAGCAGAATATGGAATTAGATTTTGAATAGAGAGATATATTACTTTTAAGAGATAAGTTTTGATTTCTTTTAAAAACAATTTTTTTTTGGTTCTAGAATAATTACAATTTATTTTCTCTTAAAATCCTAGACTCTAAAGAGAAAAAACCCACTGGCATAAAATTCTTGAAAAACCTCACCACAGAAATCAGGCATTTTTATTATGCCAACTCCCACTGGAGCTGCAGAAGCCCTTGGGTTGGAGTTTTACACAGGCTAGATGCTCTCACTCCCTATTTATGAGATTAGGCTGATCATTTTACCTTAAAAAAAAACATATATACCAATCAAGACAGAGGCAATTGAGTTATCCACTGTGCTGGCAGAGAGAGAAAGGTGGCACAAACACTTCACACATACAGGAATTAAAGTTTAATTCATACCATAGAAATGCAAGCAAATATTAGAACTTGTCCCCATTAGCACTTCTGAACTAGAACATTCAAAAATGTTTTATGGAATAATTTCAGTGGAAGAGAAATTTTGCTGAAAGAAAATTCTACAGCAAACCTCCCAGCAGTGATGTACACTTTGTACATGCTGAGTTAGGAGCTACTCAAACTGGAGCATCTACTGATTTCTTTTATTTAAGAAACCCTAAAACCTCTGTCCAGTAACTTACAAGTACCTTATTTTAACCTGTCAACGAATTTACTATCATTAAAGCAAATTACAAGTACAGCACCATCTTCATACAAATAACACATGAAACAAATCAGAAAATCACCCAGCAATCTGCCCAGTTCCAAGTCAGCTCCAAGTCTTAACATTTTATGATTACTGTAAGTGGACACTTCCAAAGTGACTGTGATGTGAAAAACAGCAGCATTTCTTGCTGTCATAAAAATACACAATAGCCTAGACAAAAGAAAAGTCATTTGAGTTATGCTAATGGTTGCAGATCATTTTGGCTCTTAAGAGCCTCCTCCTCTGGATTCAGCAGAACACCCACCATAAACTGTGATTATGCACTGGCTGCTCCCACTGTATAAACCCAGGGTTGTCTCAAACAGCCATGCTGCTTTTCAAATGATGTCTTTCAGAAAGCTGACAAGTTAAATTCGACTCAGCCATTTAACTTGAAGCTTTTAAAAAGAGCAACTATTCTCAAATGGCTTACCACAAATGGCAGTGAGCTGCTTTGCAAGATCTGTTTCTTTATCATGGCAGCAGAGAAACCAACATTGAAAGAAGTATTGCTTACAGCTAATTATATTTAAGTGAAGTTAGAGATGTCCTTTTTTCCTAAATTATTTTTTCCAATTAAAAAAGCATACTTAAACTTTATTACATAAAAAGACACCAGAAGAGCATGTGGAATAGGACAGGACCAAAAGATTTCTTTTAAAATGTTTCATTCAAAACCTTGCATTTCAAGGCTGGCTTTAGTGTGTCAGAGAACAGCAACTTTAATCCTACTTACCTGTTCTATCCACAACGAGCAGGACAGGAGAGTTAGGGCATGGAAACAATTCATGGCAATATTAGAGCTTCAAAGAATGAAAGTACAATGGGCCACATCCTTAATCCCTACTAATATCCTTTAACTGGTATAACCTAGAACAGCAATGAGGTCTGTAATTTATCCTCTTCATTTACTCATCCACAGCAGTATACCAGTCAGCAGAACAGAGGGAACAAAGCACAGCTTTGTCCTGCTTCTTTCTCAGCCCTCAAGCTCCACACAGCCACTCTCAGATCTGTTATGAGGGGATCTGAATGTTCATGCATAAACTCCTTTCAATATGTGAATTGTGAAAGCAAAACTTTTGCAAAACTTAAAACTTTTCAGTGGATATAACACAGAAAAGTGTAGATAAGTAAACACACTCACCTCGTGTGGATTGCTGTAGCCCAGAAGAAGATTTGCTGCTTTAATGTCCCCATGGACATACTCATTTTCATGTATGTATTCCAAAGTATCCAACTAGGAAAGAGTTTAGAACAGAGAACATCATCATCTTCTCCACTCTGCCCCTAACCTTGCCACCAAATATTTCTCACTTAGACAGGGGAACCAAGGGCTACACAGACTGAGCTGACAAATTTGGCTTGGACTAATGGCAAAGTATAAACAAGCCATACTTCTCATGAGCTATCCCTGTGTAACCTGAGTACCAGCTTCTAAATCACAGAGCAAGAGTGAAATCAGCACTTTATAAACACCAGAGGAGATGCTGAGAACACCAAGCTCTTAGAAAGATCAGATTCCATCAGTTCTAAAGGTTTGGCATAAATTGATCCTGCTAGTTATTACATGACCAGCATCTCATGTCACAGCCCCCTGCACCAACTCCTCCAGCAGTACAATAGATCTGATTATTATTAAAAATCACATTTGCAACTCACACAAAGGACAACCCAATCCTGGCTTTTGGAGAGCACAAAGAACATTATAAGTTTATCAATTATGAAAGCCCTTCAATTTTTAAAAAAATATCATTATTTAAAATGGATGCTTTGGATTTATCCAATCTAAGAGATCCTCTTCTCTAACTTTAACATTGCCTCTACTCCATTTTCTGTCCACCTGTGCTCAGCAATAGCAGTATTTCACAGTATTCACAACACAAATCATGTTACAAAGGAGCACATATGTAACTTTCTGTTGGAATGTGCCAATCTACACCCATTTGAAAACAAAACTGGTATTTGCAGACTGGCCAAATCCTGGCCTGTATGATCAGTGTGTTCAGCAAACACACTGAAAATTTGGCATTCAGGCATTCAATTGTGAACTTTGACAAATATGGATGTCTAATACAATACCCTTCAGACACTGAAAAAAAATCAATACATGTTGAAACATGAGAATAGGCTTACACATCTCAGTCTAGACACACAGGTTGAAGTGGATGGTCTGTGTTTTAACCTATTAGAAAAAAAATTGGTTTGACCAAATTTCAGTCTGCAGGGGAGTCTTTATTTTCTACTGAATTTTTTTTTCCCTAAAAAACCCTAGAGAAATAAGAAAGTACATAGCATTTACACATTCAATTCTAAACTTAGCAGCCACCTAAAGGAACTGTATTAGCAAGATAATTCTCTAGTTGAACTCAGCAAATTTGAGACACAGCAATTTCCTCTCTCTCTGTGCATACCATTCGTGCCCCAAGTTGCAGAACAATCTCCTTCTTAAACTTGTTTCCACAATCTTCAAAGATTCTTTGAAGGTCTTGCCCCAGTCTCTCCATGACCATGAACCTGTAGCTATCAGGAAATATGGAAAAGGGAGGAATCCTTTAAGACATGACTGCAAGTTTGTGGCAGATTGAAAGGACTAAGTCTCCATTTTTGAAAATGGGTCATCAGTCAAACTGAGGCTTAATTAGCATTTATTTCATTACCTTTTTCCCTTGTACTCAGCCAGGCCTGATCCCCAAAACACTGGAATTCCTAAGCATCTTATTTTTTTGAGATTCATCCATTTTCTTACTGTAAGAAGAACATAACATTGGGTTAAAGGCAGCTGAGAACTCCAGACTTGGGTTTTTTTCTCTGTCCTAGGGCTGGCCTGTCTCTGGAGCCTATTCCTTGGTGTGCACACAATAAATGTTCTGGCTGGGTGGCTTCTGTTCTCCCTTCTGACCAGAAAGGACAACACCCAAGTAACAAAACCTGCAGCAATCCAGAATTACCACAGCATCAGCTGGCACTGGGTCAGGGTACATGAAATGAGCTGGCTCCTGAGCCCTAAAGCAACAGTTCTTCACAGAAGCAGTTAAACCCAAACTTGTCCTTGCATCTGCCTGAGTCAGAGCTGAGGCATTACTTACTGTGCTCTTGTTTTGCAGCCCTCTGGTAGAACTTCAGCTCAGAAAACAAGGGGCCATTTTCAAGATATTCCTGTTGAGAAACAAATAAACCTGATATCCTAAAAGGCATTAAAAAGAAAACAATTTCTTAAGAAAAGCCTATAAGAAATACCAAGAGAATTAAACCCTTTTTTCCTCCCCATCTCCCCAGATTCCATGTCATCTGAAATTTAATTTTATTAAGTAGCTAAAAAAAGAAAAGTTGTTTGTCAACTTTCATAAACAACACCGGTTCTTTCAGATATTATTTAAGATACTATTTTCAGAGATACTGGAGATCAGGTGTCTTTGAGATCATCAAACTGTTAAGGGGTGTAATCAAGGAAAAAAAATCAAGTCAAGGAAATACTGTATGTCATGGAAATGCCAAATATATCCCCAAGCAGGGAACGATATAAAAAACCCAAGCACCAAAAACCACAAGCATGCAATAGAGACCCAATGCTGAAAATGCATGCAAGTTAATAATTCAGAAATGAGATCTACACTTTACCACTTTAATGACATGCACTGCATCATCTTCTACAGGAACCTGAGTTTGAGGGGATGCTGCAAAGGAATAAAGAGATGGAGATCAAGCTGTATGCAGCAAAATGTAATTGCAGATAAAGACTCTGCTAACACTGAGTCAGTCAACCAAAAATACACAAAAGATAGTCTGAATTCCTGCTTTGAAAGGTCAGAGCTTTATAAAACAAAACCAACATACACAGAGAAGTTTTAATCAACAAGTAGAGAAGCAATTTTAAGCCATGTTTTCAGAAGTCTCCCCTGGATGTTAATTAAGGGGTAAGCAGGATGTCCCCAGTGCACGTCTGCACCACAATGAGTTATTCCATTAGGACAGAGGCTGTTTAAGCCATTCCAGCCAACTGGAAAACCACTGTATTTGGTTGCTGTCAATCTACTGTCGTGACAAAGACACCACTTAAAAGTTCTGACCTACATTACGCCTCCAGACAGGATTGTCTGCTTTCCTCTATCACAAATTAATTTGGCCCTAGAACCTTGATTTCTATTCTGGCATTATTTAGACACTGGCCTAAGTTAGGGATAGCACAGCCACCACCTGCCTAAAGGGGAGCTGAGGGATTGTGCCTCTCAGTGCAAGTAGAGATTTCAAAACAATAATTGACCACATGTGCCAATTACAGCCCAGGAGACAGAACCTCTGTGCACAGACAATGCAATCCTATTTTCTTCTGACCCTGAGAGAACTATCAGCTCTCTCTGATACTACTGAAGCTACACAGAGCTACACTGGGATTAAAATTTAATGAGACTAAATCATCTTTTAGAATCATCACTGAAAAAAGGTAAAAAGAATACAGTTCCTAGGAAATAAGTGTCCCTTTTATACTTCTGATAATGATCAAATACCAACAACAGTCCAGGTGTGAAACACTTCAACCATGAGCACACACAAAAATAGACCCCTTTCATCCACATAATAAAAATCAAGTAAACTTGGATCTAATCAAACCATCCAAGCTTACTTTTTTTTGATGGTCAGGGCATAAAAATACTTTTACAATGAACAGACTCCTTTAGCTGCCATCTTCCTTCAATTCTATTCAGCATCTGGGTTGAATCTGGCAGCATACACACCCCAAACACCCACAGGCTCCCCACTGACACTTCCCCATGTGAGTGCTGCTGTGCTAATAACACATTAAAGTAAGATTGAAATATTAAAACAGTAGCTCTGGAAGGTGTGAACTAGCCATAGACTCACACAACTAACAGTCACATTCAGAACACACATTAAATCTACCAGAAGGGAAATTTTGGTACACTTTGTTCTTACCATACTGTTGTACTGAAGTGGGAACTAAGGCACAGATGTTTATGTCTTTTATTTTTCTCTGCCACATATAGAATATGTGTTAATAGAAGACATTAGTAAAAGGAGCACATTCCATATGTTTTCACTGAATTCAACATCACATTACCCAAACAGAATTTGATGTGCTCCCTTGACTGGCACTGATGAAAAAAGAACTTCTGGATAAGAAAATGTAGTTCAGTACCAAGTTACTTAACAGAGATTTGATAGGTGTAGGCAGGTATCAAATTTAAATGTATTTGAAAGAGGCTGATCTAACTTCCCTGTAGACTTCTTGACATTTATAAAGAGATGCCTTATTCATGGTAATCTGGAACAGAATAACAGCTGTCAGGTTAATGAAGAAGAGCAATTATCAGGAGGTAGCCCAGCAAAAGGGCTTCACCCCCATGGTTCTTACACTGTGCTGGCCTGGACACTTTTAGAATCACACTAAAAGCACATCCTGAAGGAAAATAGATCCAAACATAGCCAGTAATGGTTACAAAGTAGAAAGGGAGAAAAGTCAAAGCTCAACAAGATACTGACACATGTGGCCCACAAAATGAGTTACATTCAAGTGCACAAAAGGAGAAAAGGCATTCTTTTTACTGCACATATATAGAACAAGGCCCAACAGTCCCCATGAATAACACTAAACTCCTCACACAATGTTGGGACAGTCTCATCCATACAGATAAGCAGAAATTGTGTGTGTACCTTTTGTTACATCACTTTAATTACCCACTTAGATCTCAACCAGCACTACTCCAGCCACAGCTCAGAAAAAAGACAGACTATTTTTTTTGTCCATAAATAAACATAAATGGTTTTTTAAAAATTGTCTCATTACTATGTATAGTTATTTAACAGACTGGAAAGGCTCCCAAGGTTTAACAAACAGTCTGATTACATACCTCATAGACCACCACCACATACTCTCCTGCGAGTTTAGCTCATAGTTAATTACTGTATACTCGTAATTAGCCATGTGCTAGCCTCGTTCTGTGTGGTAGCACATGGCTATTTATAATATTACAATCAGTTAAATGCTAGACTGCAGGACAGTGAGCAGAGACTCTGCAGGAGAGCAGTGCTGATAGGCAGGAGGTCTCTGATGGCAGATAAGCACTCACACAGGGTACCAGGAGCACTATATGGTGAGATTATGTTTGCAAAAAACCCCTTAAAATAGCATAATAAGTGTACAAGTTCCCAGCTTATGCTGCTTCTATTAACCAGAGATGCACAACCCCTGATATTTGGGGCTGTTTTCACCTCATGCCAAGAGGAGTCTCTCAAAATATTTGCAGAGGGCAAAGGGCACAGCTCTGCTTTCCCTTCCTCCCCTCCATCCCACAGTCACAGCTACCACACCAGTGAGCAGCACACAGCTTTAAAATGCTCTCTGAAATAAAGCAGTGCAGTAAGAGTCATATCCTAGCCATCATTTCTAACTGCTGTGCCTACACAAAAATCTCACCTGGAATCAGCCCATGTCCAGGATTCCCTAACAGCACAGCAGTTACAGCCTGATCATCCACTTCAACCGTGAATTTCATCCTTTTTGTTGCTGAGTGCCACATCCTTAATTAATGGCACTCTGGAAATGTTAACGAGCTATGGTAACAAAAGGGTGTTTGTGGCTGAACTGCCATTTCCTACAGCCACACAGCACAATTGCAGCCTGACAGAGGAACGTGCCAGCTCCCTTTGCCAGTTCAAACGTGCTTGTTGTAGTTTTAGCAGTTAATTTGTGGCAGCCACATTTGGAATATGGTGAAATATTTTCAATGGCTCTCACAGAACCACTTCTGTTGACAAAGTTTACACAGTGGAAAAGAAAACAGCATTGATTTGGCAGTTTGGAAAAGCTCCTGTCCACAGCTGGTGTCTTTGCCACTGCTGGATATTTTGAGGATATATTTGTTTGGGAAACATGAATGAAATTATTTTCTGAAGTTCTTTAGTTGCTACTATTCTATTTTTGCTTTGTTCTATCCATTAGCTAATCCTGAGGAGTGATACATCAGCTTAGTTTTTGCAGAAATTGAAACTAATCTCAAAAATACCACATTTTTGAAGTCACAGGTTACCTATAAAAAAACCTGGAAAAGTTCTGACCCTGTTTAAGTCAAGCCAAGAGCTGTTAAATTCAATGGGTAAAAAGCAGGGAAGGAGTGTTGCTCAGAGCATGCAATGATAAAAAAAGGATTCAAGTTGCAGCAACAGAATTACTAAAAACAAAATGTACACAAGTAAATAAAAAGCAGAATTTGCTATTAAACACAACTTCACCTATTTCTTACATAGGGAAAGTGCTAAGGCAAATGTTCAAAGGCAAACCAAGCACATTGCCTCCCCCTCCCTGACACTGCAATATCCAATACTTCCCAAAAACTGGAATGTTCAGTGTTTGAAGGGTGTTTACACCCCACTTTTAATGCAGCCTAAGGAAGACCTACTTCTCTGTTACTTTACAGATGCAGCACCATTTCCTGGACAGACTCTGCTGAGCAGCATTTTTGATCAAGTTTTATTCTAGATTCTTATTCCAGGTAGCTTTAAGACTGTAGAGGGGTTTTACACAAATTACAGATACATAACCTTCCATAAGACCCATCTTCCACAACACCAAACTAAACTGATTTTAGGACAAAATAGTGTTCAACTGCTCAACTGTTCAGCAGTAACTCCAAATGCCTCCAAGTCAAGAGGATTCAGTACTGGTGGGAAATTTCACTACATTTCTTACTTGTGTTTGTGTGAAACCTTAATCTTGACTCACCAGAGTTTTTGTATTCCACAGCAATGGAAGCCAATTGTTTGACTTTCAAAATTAATTACTCCAAGCTGGAATAGGGATGACACATCCTTTAACCCCAGGCAGAAAAGCTTTGCATGGCCTGCTCTTACAGCACTCTCAGATGGGAGCCCAGCCCTCTAATATTTAAAACTTGATGCACAAACTGTTTTCTGGCAAGATCCTGCTGCAGCCCATCTGCTGGTCTGACATGGTGCCCACTCAGAAGATACAATGCCAGTTTTAGCAGGGTACAGGTGCCAAAGACAACTGAAGGAGTGCCCTCCATGAGGCAACAGGTACCTGAGCTGTCCTCCAAAGCTCCTCCTACATCCCCCACTGGAAAGTAAACAGTAAATAAATTCAGTCAATCAGAACTGCTCTCCTGACCTCCCAGCATTACTCAGCATATGGAAAAGGAATTCCCAACACATGATGCAGCAGAACACTCCAATGTAACAGTAATAATCTCTGCAGACTTTAGACCACTGTGCAAAAATGAATGACATTTTTCAAGTTAAGATTTTTCAGCTTACAGAGGACCAAAAAAGCAAAAGAAAGGGAAGATTCCAGAAGAAGCACTCACCTGCAGGAACTAGTAAAGATAAGGAGTATTTTCTCTTTGAGAGATAGTGCAGGTCAGCCAGCCCCAAGTAGTCTCTGAGTAGCAAAATCAGGCTAAATTTATGACTTAGTTTGCCTACAGAGCACTTGCAGTATCTCTACTTGTACAGTTTAATATTAGTGACTAGACAAAAAGACCCTTCCTCAAGTGGTGTTTGTCTACTAACAAATTTATTTTCACATCTGCAGGTACAATGCATTCTTACTTGAAGAATCAACCCTGAGTTACCTGCTAGTGCTTTTAAACACAGGGCTTTGCTATTAAGATTCCTCTTTCCATTGAGCTAATAAAAGTCATACTGAATTTATCTTTTGGTATCATTTTACTGCATTTTTAATTAATTTGCTGCGTTATTTTAATTTAGGCAACCTCTGAAGGACTTTTTCTCCAGATGCAATTGCTAAAGCAGCTTCCCAAGCAAACCAAGGAATGAACTACAGGACCAAGTGTGCTTCCATCCATGCTTCTCTTCCTTGACACAGGTACACCCCTGCTCACAGTAACACAAATTATCCATGGAAATCAGTCTGAAACAGAAACAAACTCTTTCACACCCCAGCCTGAATCCCAGAGCAGCAGCAGTTAGATTGCACTATGACCCAAGCTTAAAATAAAAGGAGGAGGTCTGCTGTGGCCTGACCTCCACCAGTAGCAGGGCTCACTGTTCTGCCAGTATGAAAAGAGAATATTCACTCATTTAATCACTGTTTGCTGTTCACGAAGAAATTCTTTCCCTCTTCCTTGAAAATGAGAGGGAAAAAAAAAACTCAAAAGGAAAGGATAGTGCACTGGGTATACTGATCTCCAAAGCAGGGTACAATTCTGTGATGATTTCATCAACACTTATTTTCCTGAGCTTCATAAAATTAAAGCACACTTACAATGTAGTAGGTTCTATCATAAAAGACACCATCTAACAAACACTTCTACATAAATTGTAAAAAATATTTGTATTTTTTCAGAACCATCCATTCCTATGACAAAGAAGTCTGCAAGTAGATAGTGCTGGATGTTGCAGGCTTCACTGTGACAGAGCAATCTTAACAAAACATTGTGTGACCTTTCTGCATTTAAATTTTCTGTCCAAATTGTGCATTAATAGAGTGCTTGCAGCAGGACTAGAGAATGATTTATATAAAGACTGGTGTTAATTACTGGCTGTGATTAGAGAGATAAATGAGGGAATGTAAGGCTCCTCAGCTCTTGGTTCATTTTCCACTGCTCTCCACAGGGCTACAAACCAGTTGTGAGACCACCAATGTCACAGCCTTCTGCAGGTGCTCTTCATTCTGCTCCCCTTATCAAAGGGATAAACTGCTCTGAGGTGCCTGAGAGCAAATCAGCACCAGCAACACAAAAATTTAGAATGGACTGGAAAGAGTAAGAATAATCAGAAAACAAAGGAAAGCACTTGTGAGGCAGGGCAGAACTTGAAGATTGTGCTAACTTTCCTGCACACAGTCAGAAGTTCTAAAGCCCCACATTTGCATCCTAGGAGTCAGGGTCAGTAAATGGCTTTCAGCAGCTTTGATTTAGTGAACAGAACCTTCTTCCACAGAATGCACCCCTAGTCAATAGATTTTGCAGAGATACCGTTAAATTTCTCAAGAACGTTTTTATAGATTAATGGAGTATGGAATACTCCTAATGGGAAATTAAGCTATAACAACCACATCAAAATCTTTACACTGCTCCTGTAAAAATACTTATTAAAAGATATAGCTGGCAAAGTTAACCTTTACTTTCATAAAAGGGCTGTGCTCTTCATACCTGGCAGGCAATCGAAGCTCCTGCCTCCCCCCTCTACAGCTCCTTCAGGGTGAGCTTCTCTCTGAAAGTTAGTGCCTTGCTCTAGATGTTCTAAAACCAGGTCTGAACAGCACAGAGAAAAGGGGGTGTCTTCAAGCATCTGTATGTTAATCACAAAAATTTGTCATCTACTTCACTCCGCCTGGTTCTCAAAGCTGAATTTTGCAGCATCAAGGCCCCCAGAAAGCTGCTGAATGGTATACTTTAATATAAACACATCAGAGGCCCAGAGGTGGACAAAAAAAACCCTTCAGTGTCAATACTTAGGAATAAATGTCCATTTTCTCTTCAATTGATGAGCTACAAGGGGAACTGAGCCTTTAGTTCAGTGCTGCAGGTAGCTCCTCCTGAAAGAAGGGATTAAATAAACAAAAATACCATTACAAAAGTGGCAGCTACGTTCTCTCAGCCATGCTGTCAGTCACAAAAAACTACAGAATAGTAACACCAAGTGTCCCTGATTATATTCTCATTCTTATCCACTGACTGCTCTCCACCTCAGTTCAGTGGGAGCCAAACTGCAATGAACACCTCAATGTAAGAAATCACCTTGATGGGCTCTGTGATCAGGCAGAAAACTCAAACCTGCATGGAACTGTCTGAATCCCAGGTGCTAAGCCACTCTGAAGGTCCAGTGTGATTTGGCTGCAGCAGGAAATGACACAGCTCGATTCTGGGTGATTCAGGAGCTCAACATTACTGTGCTTACACATGGAGAGCTACACCCACTACAAACTTGCTTTCACACTGCATCCCCAGTTCCCTCACACCCTCCTGTCTGTGGGAGCTTTCTGCAGGATCCCATCTTCCTGTCCTTTATCTTGGAATGGCCATTCCCAGAGACACCTTTACTACTCAGCTCATGCTAAGGTCTGTTTCCTCATGTTAACATCTCTCACGTGCCCAATGCACAGCATCTCTCAAATGTAACCAAGCAATGCTTCAAAGGTGGTCATAACAAAGTACTAAAATGTACCAAAAGGAAAAAAGAGGTAAATAAGTTCCCTACCCTCTGGGGTCTCCTCTGTTAGCTAAAACCCCTGTCATTCCCACTGGTTCTGTCTACAGAGCAGTGATGAATAGTGTGAACTATTAAAATTCCAGAGGAAACCAAAACAGAAACTTCACCACAGGAACCTCCTGGATGTACTGCTACTGTATGTGTAGCTGATTTCAGCATAAAAGGAAGCTGGTTTGTGTGTTGGAGTGACTTGCCTATTAAGTTTTAGGCCTTAATATTCCAAATAGACTTAATATTACTGTGACTTAAAAAGATCGTGCCAGGCTTTAGGGACAATGCTGTAAACTCCTTCTAGGTGATTCTTCACTGCTCCACACAAGCTCACCTTAGTTCCTAGTTTCTATACATTGCCATGAAAATAAGAAAAACCAACCCACCCAAGCTCATAATACTGGATTTGCTCTTTCAGAGACCAGCACCAGTACATATTCTGCAGTGACCTAGAATGCTTCACAAACTCCTTTCAGAACTATTCACTCCTCACAGAGCACAAACTGACTGAAATGCAGCAGCTTCTTCTGAAGGAAACACAGAAACTTATCTAGGCCAGAGCAAATACAGAACACCATCCCCACCTCTGCTGAAAAGATGGGAATTCAGAGGCAGCACCCAGCTAAGTACTGTTACTGCTTCATTTCCTGGATGAAAACTAATTTACTCTTGGCCAGAAAACAACACTTCCAATAATCAGAAACTGAAAGAGTGCTACAGAGCATTAGGCTGGCATAAGGCCAAAACCTTGGCTAAGCAAAGTGCTTTCACTTTGAAAAGCATCACCTGGCGGTGCTTTTTGGTGGTCTTTGACACAGAGGCACCTTGGTTGCCTCACTCAAAATCCATACAAAAGCACATCAGTATCCTGCAGAATGAGCTGGACAGGCCGTGGAGAAGATGCTGCATCATGAGCAGGAATAGAACAGGAAAAACATCTCAGAAAACCACACTTGAACAAGGATCACCAACTGCATGTAAAACCAGCTTTTTAAAGTTACTGCCTTTTCCAGTTCAGGAAGCTACAAAGCAATTTGCAAGACACCCTCTTAATTATCAGCACTATTTTACCTAAATAGATCAGGCCAAATCCTCCCTGGCCGATCTGACTGCCCAGCCTCCAGGTCTTTCCCTCGGTGTCTTTCAGGATCATGTCTTTAGGGAGCGGAACCGGCAGCTTTCCCCTGCCGGGACCTTTGGGCGGCATCGTACCTTGAGTGAGGAGGAAGCGGAAGAGAAAGTTTGTTGAAAAGCTGCTGCCGGAAGGTTCAGTATCGCTCGACGTGCTTCGCCTGCCAGCACGGCGCAGGGACAGGGCGCGATGCCTCTCGGGGCGCTCCCCTTCACCCACCTCCGCAGAGCCCCCTCGGCCTCCCCCCGCCGCCGGCCGCACACTGCCCAGCCGGGCACTTCCGCAGCAGCAGGAGGAGGAACGAGTAGCGGGACGCCGTCTTTCCCCGGGGAGGGGAAACCCGGGCTGGGGATCAGGGTGTGGATCGGGGCAGGGCCGGGAGAGCCCCGCGGCCGCCGCCGCCTCCCTCAGGGCCCTCAGCGCGGAGGGGCGCGCGCCATTTCCCGCCTCCCCTCAGCCCCGCCCTGAGGCGCCGCCGCCGCCTCCCCTCAGGGGCACGGAGCGGGGACATGGCGCCCGAAAATCGCCGTGTCCCGGCCGCTCCGGCTGCTCGCTGCGTGGGCAGGGTGGAGGGAGGCGGAGGAGCAGGGAGATTATGGAGGAGGAGGGAGATGGAGCAGGGATATCATGAGGGACGGAGGAGCAGGAGGAGGTGGCGCCCGCCAAGCGGCCTCAGCCGCAGGTGTTCCCGCTCTCCTGCTCCTGAGGCCGCGCTTCGTGAGGGAGGAACTTTTAAATTTAAAATAATTTTGTGCATTGAGAAGTCGGAGATCAAACATTCTTCTGGCCGAGGTAAAAAGGAAAGTCTCAGCTGACAGGATTTGGGGTGCAGCAGGCACTTCCAGGGGACACAGCAAAATCGCAGAACTTTCATGGTGCCAGGCCTCACTCAGGCCACTGCAGTTTTCACTTAGAATCTTCGTGGCAGAAGTCAAGAGTAACAATTTCCACACAAAAGCACAGATACTCACCCCAGAACAGCACAGTGCGACAGGTAATGGCCACCTCAGCCTGCGTCCAGGCAGGGACAGAGGAGAGATGCAGCTGAGCTAAGAGTCGATCAGCCCCATCACCTTGTAAATTGGCAGTAAAGGACACCGTGAGGTGAGTTTTAATTCCCCAAGATCCCAGGGCATAGCTTTGATCACGAGCTACCATTTTGTGCAGACTTTATCAATAGGATATTCACCCAGGTACACTACACTTAGGCAGACCTCAGTGGGGACCAGAAAGTCCTTTACCAGAAAAGAGGGTATAAAACTTACAAGTTTAAACGTATTTTTAAAAAATAATTTGTGTCTTTTTTTAATGGGACAATTAAAATCCAAAACATCAGCAACCACATAACTTGCAAGCAAACTTAAAAGTAGCAACACAGATTACGGCTGCAAAGCCTGTATTGCCGTCAGTAAATTTAGCCTTCATGTAACACTCCTTTTGCCTTCATCAGTTTTGCAGGCTCTGTGGTTTTATCAATTTTGAAAAATCAGCAGAAAGCTCAGCCATAAAGAGAACAAATCAAAAATTTCCATAAAGTGTTTTGTAGAGATTTTCACCTTTGCAACAGTTGTCAAATCAGACTGTAGAATGGTGGTGTTGAGGTTGTTTGGTTTATTTAAAAAAGCAACCACAGATGCCCAGTTCAGCATCAAGGAAACCATCACTATTATCAGTGTTTAATAATCACCATTATCATCACTTTCTGGGAAGGATCTTTCCAGAAGAAAGTTCCTTCAAAATAGTTGCCTGGGAATCCGAGGACAAGCCTCTGTTTAAGGAGAAAACTTCTTTGCTCAGCTGTTGCAAAGAGGTATCCACATGATTAAACTGAAATGAAAGCATTATCAAAGGGCTTCCTGCTTCTAAGCTCTTTCCCTGCCCACAAAGTTTCATCAGAATAAGAAAGTGAAACAAATCAGATGAAGTAGAAGGGAAAAAAAGCCAAACAGGTTAAGTATGAATAATTCATGGTGTTCTGAGGAATAGTGAACCACCCTTAATAGCTTGGAGCTTTATCTTAACTTGTGCAATTTAATGTTAACATGTGCTGTGAGGGTTTAAGGTATTTATCCTACAAGTCCTGAGAAATACTGATTTGTTTGATTGTATTATTTATTTGGTTTGGTTTTTTTTTTTTTTTAGTCAGAGAATAGATGCCAAGCTAGAGTTTTTATCAGTCATTAAAAGTTAAAATCCTCAAAGACAACCACTCAGGAATGTAATAGAAACTATTCATATGACTCATATTAAAAAAAAACTACTAAAAAGAAAAGTTCCTGCATGTACCAGGCCACTCCTGAAGAATGAATTTATACTTTAAATCCAGATCCTTATTAATAAACAGCCATAACTAGTAGGCCCACAAAAAGTAGTGTATTACCAGCAAATTTTTATGGTTTGGTTTCAGATGCTTTAAAACACAAAACTGACACATACATACTTTTAAAAATTAATAAAGACCAAAGGCTTTACCTGAGAAAATCTCTAAGCAGATTAGAACTTGATTCTAGAGCCTTTAGCCCTGTTGATAGCACATTCAGGTGTTTTGTGGGTGGGACTGGGAAATCCTCTTTTCCTGATGGGCTGAACTGGAAATGGAGCTTTTTTTCTTTTTCCCTGCTTATCAACGACCAATTAGCAACCCTCCCAGAAAACTGATCTTAATTTAGGCAGGTTAAATAAAGCCCTCTTCACAGTTGCTACAGATTAGCATTTTGGGGAGGGTGATAAAGGGGATGAATGGCCAGAATAATTACAGATGTGGGGGTGGTTTTGTTGTTTGGGTTTAGGGTTTTTTCAGGAAAGTCTAATTATGGTGGAAGCAATTTCCCTTCAAGGTGATACAGATACCACTACTGCCAATTTCAGAAATCCTAACAGGAGAAATGTGAGAGTGCTAATAAGAGTGAAAAATGTACAAATCCTACCAGTATAAACCACTTTCTACCACATGTCCTGGGGAGTAACCATCAGCTGTGCTGGTTTATCATGGGCTGCATTTAAAGAGTGTGGTGAGGTTCTCAGGGAGTCAGTGCTTTCTTTAAATGTTTAATAAGACAGCAAACCTGTCCTCAGGCTGTATTTGCCTCTGTCTTTGTCTTAAAGCAAAACACATTAGATTAACACATCCCCTGTACATTAAACATTCGGTCCAGCTTCCATTTATTTTAATTTTTTTCTTGTCCTTACTCAAACCTAAGATGGAATATAAAATATTACAATCTTTATATGAAATCTTGCAGTGTCACATGCACAAAGCACCTTAAATTTCCTACAGCAGGTGAGCACTTGTAGCTTCTCTCACCATTGCATTTTGATGCTTTTGTGGTATTTAACACTGACATTTTAGCACTCCCACATTCAATTCCCCTGCTTTGCTCCAGATCTCACTGATGCTTAAAATATCATGGCTAAATTTACTCCAGAGATGTAACATCTCTGTATTAAGAGCATTGACAACAAGGCATCAAGTTTCAGACTGCTTCCCAGTTTGTGCTGAGGGATCTATTTGTGTCCCTGCATCTGTGCAGATCCCGTGCTCCTGCCGAGCTCGCTCCATTGTTGCCCTGCTCCCTGCCAGCTCCTCAGAACTTTGGGAGTAATTACTCCTTGCAGTATCCGGGGAGCTCCAACATCCAGGGGCCGTGTAGCTCAGCTCAGTCATTGTCTGGGTGCACTGACACCCATTTCAGAGCCTCCCGACTCTATTTTGTGTGGCTGGCCCCGTGATTGAGATCACGTAATTACAATAATTAGGAAGCTCACCTCAGGATATTATCAGAGCAACCCACCCAAACCTAAGTCCATATGGTTTGCAATAGCTAATGAGTCAGTTAATGTGCTATGTCCAGGAGTAATGGACACTCAATATGGATGGCATGGAGACATCATTTACCAAACTCATGACTGATTAAGGCTTTTCATGTAGACAGTTCTTGTGTTTTGCATCTCACAGTAAGTTCAACCTATTAGAGGTGTTTACGTGTTCAGCAGATCAGAGGGAAGCAGCAGAGACTTGTGAAAGGCAGGTAAGAAGTTAGTCCTCTCTTTAAAGAAAATACAAAAGATTGGAGATCTGGGAACTTTCATTTGAAATAAACAAATTATTTGAGAAGTGTTGTTAAAGTACAGTGACAGCAGCATAGGTGACATTTGCTTTAGTGTAAAGTGGCCTGAATGAATGACTCCCACACCTCCAGAGGAGCCACTTTAGCCTCTGGAACTCACCTTCCTTTAACACTCACCTCACTACCAAACCCATGGAATTGTGCAGCCACTTCTACACCCTGAACTCACCAGAATATGAAATTAATACAAGGAAAGCAAAGTTCCTGGCCACAAAAGCACCAAAAGCCCTGAAAAAGGTATGAATGTCTGGCTTTTGAAAGAGCTACAGAAAGTGCCCAGTCAGGGTCAGGATTCTTCTCACTGAGGAATTATTTTAATTTTAAAATGCTGCTTTCTCATCATTTTCATGGCTGTTGGGATGAGATGTTACTCCCTGTTCCTGTCACTATAACTGCAAAGATGGTCAGACCCTGGGCATGTTCCTCATCTCTTGGATGTCAGAGGTTTTATTGCTCGTGCCTTTAGAAAGCAATTATTGCTGAGCACTGAAGAAAAAGTGCTTTCTTACCCATTTTTATTTTCTTTCAGAAATGTGGGAAGAGGTAATGTAAGTTTATTGGTGTTGTGGGAATGGGTTGTATTTGCAGGGAGAGCAGACTGTCTAGTGCTCAGAGCAGAGAAGGAGATCAGAAGATTCCTCTTAAGGGAGTAATTCCTGGCATCCTAATCCTGGTTCAGCCACTGCCTGACCTTATAGGAATAATTCCATATTTTTTTCATTTTATCCATGTGGAGCAGTCTGGGTGGCTTGGTTTGAGGCACAGAGATTCTCAGTATGTGTGTATTTATTTGCCATGGCTGTTATCTGATGAGCAGGTGCATATAAATCACCCCAGTCTTTCCATTTCTGAGATTATTCACATGAAGTTGTTCAAGAAGGGAAACTCATCTGTCATGGCATTCATTATTCACATATCAATGCTACTTTTTATATATAAACTTAATTATGTTGATGGGATATATTAAATATGACTCATTTTACTGCAAGATTGATTTTTTTTCCCTGACCTCAGAATAAATATTGATCTTCATGATCTTTAAATGTAGTGCAAAGGTTGTTATATTAATGGCATATTAATAGAACGTAGCCCTGACCATGCAATATTAATATATTTGCATTGTTATTTCTCAGATCCCATCCAGAAAAAAAGAGGCAGGGATCCAATGCCTTCTTTCCCAGGAGAAATCAGGGAGCCATTGACTTTCCTGGCTGTTGAGACTCCTTTCTATTTGCTTGTGTTTTGGCTTTTTGGTTTGAGGTGTGTTTTGAGTTTTTTTCAATTAAAAAATTAAAACCAGTGATGAGGTGGCAAACAGATGGTATAACAGACATAATAAAATAGGGGTAGGTTGTGTTTCCAGCATTCCAGGAAAGGAAGGCACTGTCCCAACCTGACCATACTCTACTTCCCACTGCCATGCAGTCAATTCCTTGTGCAGAATTGTCAGTTCCGGGAGGAGAAATGGGATCATTTGGTGGTTTGTGGCTCTGGTTTCAATAATCAGGCTAATAAAATTCTTAACAGCTGATTTTTAATAGGAGTTGCCTTATTCAAGTGAGGTTTCATCCGACTTGTGTGACTTTTATTTATTTTTCCCCCATCTCTTTTGTGTTTATAGTGACTCTTGAAAATCCAGGCTTGGAACTGCTGTTCTAATGGTTGGCTGATCCAAGACAGGTCTGTTGGCTTTTAATACTCCTCATAGAGTCATTGTATGTGAATTTTCTATAAATTCTGCTTTATAAGGAGGAGGTATAAGAGGTTACATATTGAAATAAAGTTTAAATAATGCTGTACATTTTCTACAGGTCCTGAGAAAACAGTGCCCTGTTTAATTCAATATTATCAATTTCATGAGCAACAAAACCAAAAGAGAAGTGTCCTTAAACAATTTGCTAAAATACATAAAGTTGTGAGGTACAGGGGTATTTGTGTTAGTGAAATAAAACAGAATTTTAGGATACAAAATATAAATCTGTGCCTTTGGAAATTGCTGGTTTGGAGGAAAAAGAGAAGCACAGAAGGACCATGGGCTGGTATGTGATTTTAGAAGTACAGAAAAGTCAGGTCTGATTCTAGGTTGTAACAGATCAAGTGTTTTATTATGAAATTCAGAATACATATTTGGTAGTCTTTCATTGAGAATTCATCTTTGTAGTCCTTCAGTGTGAAATCATGAAAGTTATCTCAAACAATGAAGAGGACAATGATCATGTTCAGTTTTTCTGTGGGAAGCAGAGCTGGATTATGACTGAATTGAGTGGAAGAGAAATCCATCTGCTGGGAAGCAGTTCTGGTAAGAAACAGATTTGATAAGAAGTTGTGAAGAAATTTCTTGCCAGAGGCAGAGTAAGAAAAATGACGTTTTTTTCTGATGTTAGGTGTGCTGAGGGATAGGAACACACTCCTTTGCATAAACAGTAAATAGTAGGGAATTAATTAACTTGATAGTTGAATTAGGAGCTGGGCAGAGGACAGAAACAGGATATTTGTTTTGTACCTTCAGGAATACCATGAAATGTAATAATGAGGCTGAATTTATTATAATGTGAATTATTTTATGATATACAGGGCTACATTTTGCAATCAACCTATCTCTCTCTGCTTCATGATGAGCACCTATTTCATCACTTGCACAGGAAAAAAAGGAGGCAAAAACTTACGAGTTTGGAGACAATTTTGTTTTCTCCTCATAGGGTTTTCTAGGAAAAGGAAAGATTTCAGCTCGTTTAAACACTGTTATTAGTTTGGTGCTTCCAAAGCATAGAGACACAATAATGATTTTGCACTATGCAAGTGAATTAAGACAGTGGCATTTAACAAATGTTTCAGGAGCATCCTGGGCTGTTTGTCCCAGAAGTTTTCAAGGGAAAATCAGACTTATTTACTTGTTGACTTAATCTTTTGATGAAAATGCAGCTTTCTGCACTTTTCTGTGACTTCAGAAATTAGTAACTGCATTTATCTATCAGGGACATAAAAAGAAACAGTTAGTGTCTGTTCCTGCATATGGTACTCTTAATTTGCTTGTTTGTGTGTCTGTCTGCTCTTTGCTTGTCTGCTTCTGTGTGTGATATTTTATTGGAGCACATGATTTGAAGAAGCTGACTGCCTGCTGTGATATTTATCCTATATAAATTCTACATTAAATGACAAATTTTAGACCCATCAGAGGCAGAAGGCTAAGTCCATCCATTGAAATCCTATTTGTATTATTACTTTCTAATGAATTCTGTACTACAGCAGGTGTCAAATCATATCTGTTGTTTTGCAATTGAGTATGAATAGAAGATGTATTGCTATTGCAAATGAATCTAATATGAATCTAATGAGCAGTAATGAGCAACTGTTTTGTCATTATTGAGGCAACCACTGTGATGCTAATAAACTCTCGTTTCTGCTACTTAGAAAAAAGCACTGACCAGGATTTGTATCATGGCCTTAAGGTCCCAAAAGCCTGAGGCAAAAGAGAAGAGTGGAACCCCTAAACTGAGCATAATTTAGTAATTTTCTGTGTGGCAGTCTTCTTATTTTCTCTTATTAAATGAAACCTGGTTTAAGTCTTTCAAGCTTTCTTACATTTGAAAGGAAAAAGATGAAGAATAAGTGTCTATTAAAGAAACATAAAGTTAAGAAGATGGGTATTCTGCCTTAATTTTCTTTAACATAAGTACACTAATTCCATACTTGTACACTTGGCAGTGCTTTTGGAATGCTAAGGCAACTGTGTGCAAATGTTTTAATAGCAGTCACTTTAAAAGTAACAGGCCATTAAATCAATATAGAACTATATACATTTGGGGGAACTATCTCAACTCTATTTTAATTGGAACTTCATTTTTAAATTTTTTTAAAATTTATTTTCATTGTGTGTGGATCATAAGACTGCTGAATGAACAGAAATACCTTTGATGGAATAGAATCAATAGCTTATTCCATAACTGAAATGTGAACGAGTTCTGACTCCTGTGTGGCTCTGTGTCTTCCAAGAATAAATAATACATAGAATGATACATAAAGCTGTGTGGGAGGGACAGCTGGGTCCATGGTGCTTACAAGTGGAGCACAGGAAAACCAGGCAGCACTGCTTTTCTAAAAGCTGTGTATGGTCCTTCCATCAAAAAATAATGCTTCTGTGTATAGAGTCTTCCTGGAGCCATCTCCCTGTGCAATAAAAATGCACTGGAGAGATTCATTTCAGCACTTCATTTGGAGGCCTGAACTGTTGTGTGCAGGGTGCAGCTGTTTGCTTTACTACAGTACACTCCAGACTTGCTTTAACTGCTGGATGGAGACTGCACTGCCAATATTTAAGGGATTATATAGACCCAGCAGTGAAACTGTGAATTCCTGAGCAAGCCAGGGGGTGGGCATTAGGACAAGTTGCAGCAGTCATCTCTCAAAGTTGCAAATAGGGTGTCAGAGGTTGTAGGAAAGCCATAAACTGTTCCTTCCATGCTGGGCACTCAAAGAACTTGTGGCCCCCAGAGCAGGAGTTTGCAATAGTTCTGATTTACTCACATTCCAGCTCCATCTTGATGCCTAAGGAGGGAGGGGAGAAGGGAGTTGGGCTTTCTGTCAGCAGCTCTGCCAATGCTCTGCTGTGATCTGGGTGGGCCATCACATTCAGCTTCTCTTCCCATTCTCAGTACTCTATGGATCAGATTTACTCACCTTTCAGGTAAATCACAGGATTAGTTTTCAGTACTGTTTGGTGTGAGGAGTTGAAAAAGACAACTCAGCTGTACAGCATCAGTGTTCTAGAACTCATGAACCAGGAAATGCCTTTCTAGAAATATTCACTCCAAAATTCACATGGCTCCATTCACTCCAAATGGAGTTACTTCTACTACTCCACAACTTGGTTGTAACACAAACCAAAGCATGATAAGGGGAGACAATCAGGAGCTTGGTTTTGAAGGAATAACCCAAACACTGCTGGAGATACATCCCTGGTTCAAAAGGAAGCAGGGGGAAGCAAGAACAGGTCCAGATCCAAGAGTTACTGTTAAACCACCATTTCCAGACAGGAGAGTCTGTGAGTTGCACGTGACGATAAAAAGACTGTGGTTATAAAGATTTTGAATGAAATATCTGATTTCTTTGTGCATTAGAAAATTTTTTGTACTATAATAATTTCTTTATTAGGCATTTGATTCCTTAGATGATACATAATTTTTTGTGACACAGCACATCTAATGAAGGCTTGTATATTGCTCATGGAATTAATTGTATCATATATACAAGTAACAGTTCAAAGGAGTAAATTAATACTGTGTAAAAGTTCAAGACTATTTATATTTCACTTTGGTAACTACAATTTCACAAAATCATGTAAGGTAGGCAAAAAAAAAATTCTGTTGAGGTCATCTGGTCCAACACCAGTACACAAAGCAGGGCCAGTTCTGAAGCTTTATTAGTCTTCAAAGCTCAATCAGATTGCTCAAGGCCAGAGCTTTCCTGTCATTTGAACGCTGTAACAGTTTGTTATTGAATGTCTGGCAGTTTTATAACAATTTACATTTTTCCTGATTGCTTTCATCTGCACTAATAACAGATGTATGTTACAGTGGCATCCACAGGTCTTTGTTAGGGCTGGATCTTTCCTAGAACAAACGTGGCAGAAACAGGGAGGTGAAAGTGTCAGCTTTTTGAGATGTAGTTTATGATCACTAGGCAGGGATGTTTCATGATAGTAGAAGCCAAATTTCTGTTACTTTTTTTGTGCAGGGCCTCATAGACAGTCTCTGCATTATGGGTTCATGACTCATCTGTAGTGCTAAAGGCAGAAAGTGTTGAGGGGCTGTTTGTCTGACAGTCTTTTTTTTTTTGTGCTAAAAAGTTTTGCTCCCATGGAAAAGCAAAGCACTTATTAACTCTGAAGCCATCTTGTCATGGAATTGTTGAGTAGGAGAAGGTTGGGCTGAATGTTTCCTTATACACGTGTTTGAGAGTCAGTAAGGAGCTGTGATGGCCATTCTGTGCCTCTCTGGCCATAATTCTGGCAGCTCTGGACATGTCTTTGAGGTCTTATACATTCTGAAGTGTTGGAATGAAGCAGAAATGTTTGATGTGTGAGGTCAAAGGGGACTTGAGTAGTCAAATACTCAGAAGAGAGTCCAAGTGGCAGTAGCATTCCCAAAGATGAGAAGACTGGATGAGAATGGAGAGAGTTAGCAGCAAGGGAGCAAAGGAGAGCTCATTGTAGTTTGTACAGACTATGGGGCATCATCAGGAGAGTGTGGATTACATCTCTCTCCTGGGCAGGGGTTGACATGGGGAGCAGATGTTCAAGGTATGTTGTTCACCTTGCAGCCACAGGTACCCACAGCGAGTTGGGTAGGAAGGGATTTGCTGCTGACATTGGGAACAGACAAATTTGGGAAGCAGATGTTGTTGAGACCATTATGGAATTCTTCAGTGGTGCAGGGAACTTTCCAGCAGCGCTACCAGTGGTGCACAGAGTGTGGTGCTGACTGCGCTGTTTGCAGCTGTGTCAAGCTCCACGCAGAAAATTTCACCAAGAGGATAAAAGCAGCTCCAAAATAAAGCTCTGTAACTGAAATAACTAGAAATTCAGCTGAGATGATTATGATTTTTCTACTTGTCTGAGATGAAACTGCCTCGTGTAAGTGTCTGTCCCTGACATTGTCATTACATCACTAGAATGACCTGCTGTAATTGAGTGGTTCATCAGATCGAGCCTTTATGGAAAGTAGATTGCCATGGGAAGGCATTTGAGGAAATCCCTTAAGGATATAAATATCACTTGCAGGAATCCAGAGGCATGTCTTTAGGAAAGGAAAAAAGATTTCCTTCCAAGAATCTGAGTTGTCACACGCTACTACTTTTTACATAAATAATGAAACAGCTGTTTAGTGTAACCATTGAAAGCTTGTACTAACTTTGTTTATGCACACCAAACCCCAGACAGTCTCCAGAGACGTCCTTCCCCTTGATTATGGCTCTCTTCTCTGTTCTGCTGCTTCCTCTGAGTAAATGTCAACAACAAATTAATCAAGGGGTCATTAAGCTCTAATAATCTATCCCAGTCCATCCCCTTGTTCACACAGAATAGAATCACAGAATCATTTAGGTTGGAAAAGACCCTTAAGATCATCAAGTCCAACCACTCCCCCAGCTCTGCCAAATCCGCTAAATCCAATCCCTGAGCTCCACATTTACAGGGTCTTTCAAATCCCTCCAGGGATGGTGAATCCAGCACTTCCCTGGGCACCTGTTCAATGACAATGCTTTCAGTGATGAAATTTTCCCCAATATGCAATTGAAACCTCCCCTGGTGCAGCCTAGATCTCATCCAGTCTGGATTGAGAAGTCCAGTCTTGCACTTTTTCTGTGTTAAAGAGCTGACCCTACTCTTTCAGAGTGAAGGACACCTGAATCCAAATGAGAGGGACAATATGCATAAAGAGAATGGGCTTACATTCCCTATTCTAATAGGTGGCAGAAAATCTATAAAGAAGCTCTTTGTAAATACGTTCCCAAGGCAAGTAAAGAAGCAATAGTGCAGCCAAGGTAAATGTTACCCACACAGCAGAGGAGCCTGAACATCAGAGGAGGGCTGTGTGTACTGTGCAGTATGCCAGGAACATAGGGATGAGGAGCACCACAGGCAAAATAAGGCCATTCCAGATGAATTTCCAGTCCTAGGACTGGGACAGAGGAGGCAAAGCTATACCTCAGCATTCCAAAACTGAGGTGAATTTAAAATGTCTTGAAACCGTTTTGGTTTGCTTTGTGTACTGACTATGAAATATGAATTATGGGAGATTTGCAGGGGTTTTGTGAAATGAGTGTCTTTCTTACAGGCTATAAAATAATCTTTCAAGTCAATGCCTGCCATCTCTTTCATCCTACCAAGTTTGGACAGGCTACAAGTTTGGCCCCATTAAGTAGTTTGGGTGTGGAAATTAGAGGGTTTTATAGCTTGTGAGTATTAGGATGGATGATCACACTGCCTGTCACAACTTTCACATCACTGGAATTTCTAGACCTTTCAACTTTACACACTGTATTGCTAATCAGAAATATGCATTGTTTTTGGCTTCACAGCAGTTGTGCTCTGTAGTTTAACATAATTTTGTAATCCAAAAAGAAATCAGTTCAGTCTGTATTGCTGCCCTGCAGAAGGTGCTTGTTCCCTACAATTAGATGAATTGAATTGCTTAATTTTCACTTTCTTTCTAAGTTCTCAAGGTTTCCCTCAAGCTATCAATGATCTTGTCATTCTCTAGCTCTCATGTGCTTTGTTCCTTGACTCTATAGTGGAGTTTCACTGTGGCTTTTAAATCTCTTTTTTAATAGCTAAATGCACAAGGGAGTGAGGTTCATTTCTAGTTCTTATGGTGTATTTATTTTCCCCAGTTATCCAGGCTTGTTGTTTTGGCAAAAGGAAGAGTAAGGTAATTCTGAAGCACTCCTGTATTTGTTGACTCCTCAATACTGTGATGCTTTTGTATTTGTCTAATGCAAGGTTTTAATTTCATCAGTGTTCCAGTGCATCCTTCCTGATTAAAGAGGAGTGAGTGCTTGGTAACTGCCCAGATCACCTTTGATCTCTTCTGAGAACGGCCTCTCTGGAGGGTCTCGGCAGCACCGAGCAAAAACTTGGTGTCAGCCCATGGCAGCAAAGTTGCCTTGCCCTGTGGAGAGCCTGGCGCTCCCGCGGCTTTGCTCATCTCCTTTAGCAAGCAGCTGCTGTCAGTGCCTTATCGGAGCTGTGCCTGGGATTGCTGATGAGCTCCGGCAGGGATGCACCGCAGCTCTCCGGGGAATCGCTCCCTCCGCTGAGCTGTGTCCTCTGGAGCTGCGCTGCCCTCGGTGACACCGCGGCTTGTGGCGCTGTGAGCAGCACCGCCAGCACAACGCTGGGAAAGTCATTAGCATTTCCAGTTGGGAAAGGCACAGCTCCAGCGTCTCAGTGCTGAAAGATTTATGTCCTTTACATCAGCGAGCCCGGGATGTTTTGTACAAGGCCGTTTGGGAAAGTTCAAGGGTAACTTGATTTTTAAAGTTTTGTTGTGATAGCAAGGAGAGATCTTTTTCCTGATGGAAAAAGAAAAATTACTGGCATAATAATAGCTATTTTTGAAAAGGAACTTCTAAGGGAAGGAGGAGTTTTATGGATTAGACAAGAGGTCATTTCTAAACAGAGAAAGCATAAAAGCCACCTTTCAACTGAACTCTGTAGTTGGGGACAAAACAGCTTAATGAGACTATTGCGAGCAATAATCATGGGGATAGAGGCACAGAGGCTGAGCCTCTGGAGAACGTTCTGGTGACAGTCATCCACCTCCTGATTCCTGCAGTGAAATCCAGGGAGTGGAAGGCAAAGGACATCCAAGTGTAGTAAGTGGAAAAAGGGTAGTAGATATTTTCATCACAGTTTAAAGCCATTGTAAAAAGAGAATCAGGAAAGAACCTACCTGCTTATATCCTTTTGGGCAGGAATGTTGCATACTTCTGTACCTTCAAGGAACTTTGTTTTCAGTGTCTTGGGTTGATGTTTCATTTATTTTCCTGAGGCTCCCCAAGATGTATTTTTAAGGTGCAATGGATAAACAGAACCTTATTTGCAGTTACTCTTTCCAGCTTTAAAGTGAAAACATTGTAATAAATGAAGAATGCATGCAAAACATCTGTCAGAATGTGGCATTATTTCCTCCTTACAGCTCATAGTGGGCTTTCATTAATTGGTTGTAAAATGAAAATATCAAAAAGCGTGTTCAAAATGCACAGTCAAACCCATAAATGCTTAAAGAAAGGGCTGTGTTTATAAGTGTCATTTTCTTGCTGATATTTGAATGAGTACAGAAATGTAGGCAAAGTATTGAAAAGTCCAAGCTCAGTGCATTATTCTTCTACTGCTCTTCAGAGTTTTATTCTTCTGTTAAATCAACAACAGCCTTTCAAGTTTAGTGGTTTTTATTTTATTTTTAGAAAACAACTCCTGTATTATAGTGTGCTGTGGACTGGTATGGGATGGACTCTCCCAAGTGACACACGATGCTCATACACAAAGTCATTTGAAGGTTTTGCAGCTTTGCAAAAGAAGCAAAAGCTTTATTGTTTATGCATCAAACTACTGAGGTGCAAGTCTTTTGTTTGCAGCAGGCTGGAGATTATGGATTATTAGAAAAAGGAGAGGAAAAATCCTGGTAAAGGACTTTTACAAGGGGAAGCAGTTAAAAGGAGAGTACAAGCACATGCTTTTCCTGGTGTGATCACAGTATTGAAGTTACTCCCAGGGTTTAAGTGTAATTCAAACACATCTCAGGTCTCTGCTTTTTGTTTTGTTCAGTTTGATATTAAACAAACAAACAAACAAAAAGAATACAAAAAACCACAAGCCTGTCTTAAAGTGCATTTGCTTTGTGTGTTTGAAATAGTCAGTGCTGCCAGTGGCTCAAGAAAGCAGTGACATATCAGATGATTTCTAGATAAAAACAAAAATGTTTAAAACATAATTAAGTATCATATTTTTATATCTTAATTCATGGAAGTGTATCTTCTGTGGCAGATATGTAATATTCCAACCCACTACAAAAACAACTTTTAGATAGAGTTTAATTTTTTTTTTAAATCAAGTGAAAATTCTTTCAACTATTTTGCTTTCTTTTCAGGTTTTTACCCTTGTTAAATTGTCATGTGAGGATTATAATTATTAATGATTTGTCATTTTTCTGTAATTCTGAACAAACCCACAAAGTAAATTATAACATATAGAACAGAATATCTAGAATAATTTGAATTTAGTTAAGGTTTGTGTAACATCTAAAGAATCTATTCCGTCTAGTATTATGAAAGCTTAGTTTATTAAACAAATGAAAGCTTTTCTGCACAACTTATTCTTGTGAAAGATTTCAAAGATTCTTCTAAGCATTTATGCCGACAAGACCTCTTTATTATACATGCACATGACAGGCAGTCACCCACAAGTGCAGGTTTGAAAATCAGAATTTGTAACTTCTTATCCTAACAAGCGTGGGCTGAAGGTATCCACAGCTTCTTGCCATGTTCAAATGTCTTCTTACATTTGTTAGTCTAAAGATCTTCTGTGACCATGCCATAAAACTTGCTGCCTATTTTAAGGACTTATAAATTTTGAAGGAAAATATTGTGCTTGTTTAGTCCTGCCACCTTCATGGACATGGAGCATCCCGGGTTCTTTGCAGATTAACAGAATTTCTTGGAGGGGGAACACAGCTCCATTGCCAGTTCTGCTCTACTCCTGAGCTTCTGGGGAACTGCTCAGAGAAGAAAAGATAGGATTTTGTGTATTTTTCCTCAGCCTGGCTGAGTATTTAAACTTTTGCATTGATTACTTTCACTCCCTGCTTTTAGCACAGAATCTTTGGGGTTTCTGCCCACATAAGCAGCTGTGTTTGCTGCCAAGGAGCTGAAATTCCTGCCAGTCCCTTGTGGGGCAGAAGTATCTCTGTCTTCACTTTCCATGTGCACATGGAGTCCTGCTCTTCCAGGGTCCCACAGGAAAGCAGTATCAAAGACCAAAACAGATGTGTATGGACTGCCATAGATGTATGGGCTTTCCCTTCCCTGTGTGTCTTTCTGCCAGCATGTTCATCCTCTGCTTCCCTTGCTCTTCCCATTTCACATCCCTCTTCTTGGAAAAGCCCCATCCTGCTTCTCAGTTATTCCTTTTTAGACCCCTCCCCACTCTCATTTCATTGTGGGAAAGTCTGCAGCTCGTCTCATGCTGAGCATTAGTTCTCCTGTAAGCTGTGGTGCTGCTTTGTTGTGCTGTGAGTTCCAGCTGGGGACAGATGTGCTGCTTCTCCCGTGCTCCCAGATGTCCCCTGTGGCTGGAGCAGGGCTGCAGGGACACAGGATTCAGTGCAGCCTCGGGAGCCTCGGAGCAGCAGCAGGAGCAGTGACAGCACTGGCACGTGTTGGCTCTCACCAGGTGTAACACTGCAGCAGGAAGGCTTTGCATGTTGTAAAAACAGCAGTAATATGCCTAAGTTTAGGGATTTTCTGAACTTGGAAAGCAAAACACAAATAAAAACTCAGCTGAACAAAAGCTGAGTGTGTTAAAGAAGCGTGTTAGTTCCAGGTTCTGTAAAAAAGAAGCTGCTTTGGAATAAATCTGACCTGATAGTGACCTTCAGAATAGACTGATCTTCCCAAAGGAGCTTCCTAATTTGTACCTATAATGAACACATCATCTATATAACCCATTCCTGTATTTGAACTACACCATGTTTGTTCCATTATATGATGAAATACAGATGTTTTTCCAGACACACCAGGAAGCTATTTCTAAATCATCTTTTGCCCCTCTGCTGAGTAAATAAAGTGATTCCAGGCTTTCAAGATTTAAAACAGGTTCCTCTCTAAACAGTTGTTGAGGGTTGCTTTATAGTCCCTGTAACCGCAGAGAGAGTCCTGCTATTTCACAGGATCCTTGCCCAGCACATGTAGAAAATTACAGAGTTAATAGCTAACAGTAACCATTTTCTCCCACAGCTTTCAGAAGCTTTATTCTGTTCTGGAGTGTGCACAGTCCTCATGCTGACAAAGAAACTGAAGCCTGTCCCTTTTTAACCATATGGTCCTTATGTTCTTCCTAGCAAGGCAAAACACCCCTCTTACATATGCTTGTTTCCCAGGATGGCTTCACAGGGGCAGCTTTGAAAATCTCAGAGAATGGAGCCACAACACCTCTAAAAAGAAAACTGGGACTAACTTCACCTGTGGGTGGTACCTAGAGTAACAAATTTCTGTGGTTAGCAGAGACTTCTGGCTTTGTGAGCTTTTCTGTTCCTACAGAAAAGTGTTGGTGACTTCTCTAGCTGACTGCTGATCATCCCATTATTTTTTATTCCTTCAACCTTCTGTCAGAGTTTGCTTGAGCCACCCTATTGCAATGAAGGGAAGCCTAAAGACAACTTTTTGTTGTTCTGTTCCACTTCTCAGGAATATCTTGGTATATCTGGGTGAAATTTGAAAAGCAAATTAGCTCACTTAGAGTGTTTAGGCCAGATTTCCTAAACTGCTGCAAAGGGCAATCATTCCTTTCAAAAGTACCAAAACTCCTTTCTCTGTTTCTTGCTCTGTGGGCAAAAGGAGCAGGAGGGTGAATTTTCCTGACCTGAATTTGTGCTAATTCTGTACCATTCCTCTGTGTCTCCTAATTCTGGGATAGAGCTATGGCTGTCAGTTTTCGTGGCTCTGGTGATCTTCCTTTTGGCATTCCAAAATCATTTGGCCTTATGTGGATGATAGTGATGAGAGGTGAGAAGAGTTAAATCACTAAAATCACTTTTAAATCACTTAAAAAAGACGAAAAAGTAAAAGGAACAAATTTGTGACTTGATAAGCTTGCATTTTACATTATTTCTATGTGATACATCAGGGTAATAAATGAATGAAATACTAAAAATATAATTAGATCCAATCCAAAAGGCTATAGAATGATTTTCAAAGTTTTTTTCTCTAAAATGGTGACAGAAAAAGTCACACAATAAAGTGATACCCCATCAGGGTTTCTTAGACTACATTTTCTACAAGAACAACCTCAAACAACCCATTTTTGGACTAGCCAAAGTTTCCCCTTGGAAAGTACCACAGTAGGAATTTTCTCTTTTCACCTGAACTTCTAAGTTAATTTGCCCTGGCTATCCTGACAAGTTGAAGATCTTTTAAACCACACTTATTATTGAGCCAATTACTATTCAGAACATTTTTTTGATTAATACACAACAAAACATAAATTGATGTCCTATTCTACACAGATAAGATTGTACAAGGTCTTTATTCTTAAAGGGTATTTTTTTGTGGTAACAGTGCCCCCCCCCCCCCCAAAATTCCAGGCATGTTAAAGTGGAAAAGGAGGGGTCCAAGATACTGGACTGTAAATGCCTCTTCCAAACTGCCAATTCTAAAGCTCTCAGTAACAACAAACAGATCCCAGTGCATGGAGCATGAACAAAGCCTGCTTGTTATTTAAAATATAAGACTTTCTGTGCTTAAGCAGCATTAGAGCTCAAGTTTGCTGTCTCCTGGTGAGGGTGACACCACGTGCCCTGAGCTGAGACAGCCCCTCACCAAATTGTTGCAGGGAATAACGAAGCGTATGGTCATCAGCTCCTACCATATTTTCCTCACAACACCATCAGCAAGCAGATGCTTTATGTAATCAGAAATTCCTGCTTACTAACAGAGAAATCACAAATATGACACATTGCCCAACATTTGGGCTTTTTTTTCCTTTTTTTTTTTTTTTTATTATAGGGTGGCTACAGGAATTTTAAATATGTCATATGAAACTAATGAGTGAGTCTGTCTTCTGTAACTTTCCTAAAAATATTGAAGTCTCTCCAGTCACCATTTCCAGGCCTTTTCTCCTGTCTCATTAAGCTAAGAATTCATATGTGTAACTTGCTTTTAAAAAAAACAATTTTAATTGTATTTACCCCACATGACAAAATACAATGAAGTGATTTTTCCATCATTCATAATATCAACTCATCTGGTTTTAGAATTCCTTTGGAGGACCAAATGCAAACTGCCACTGGGCACAAGGCAGGTTAATATCAGACATCCTCTTGTACTCTCCAGCTCGTTTGGAAGTTGGCCAGTGAAGTGGGAGCCATTGATTTCACAATTCTGATGTTCTACAATCTCTCAGGATCAGGAAGTTTGACACTTCCCTGTTCAGGGTGACAAATGTTGAATGTTGCAAACATTTAAACATTGTATAGAGCTGTGGTTTGATAAGGATATGCAAGAATAGAAAAAAAAATAGTTTATCAGAATTTTATCACTTAGAAAAAGCTGCTTTTTCAAGCATATCTTGAAAAGCCCAGGCAAATGTGACCCTCAGCATATGACTCTGACATTCCCCAGGGTCCCCATGAGACACACCAAATTTCAAAGCAATTTGAGCAAGTATGTGGATTTTAGAGCACTTAAAGTGTCGACCTTTAAACAGAAATAGGTACTCAACCTTGGAGAGCCTACACTCCCTGATAATTAACAGGAAGATTTTGGTTTTAAATTGTATTGTGGGAATGTAAAAGCTCTTTGTTGATATTATTAAAATTGAATTCTTGAGTTATGTCAGATTTAGATTTTGCTCTTCCAGGTCCTAATGAGTAACACTGCTTAGAATATATCAGAGCAGAGCTATCCTTAAGGATCTTTACCTCCTATATTCTGGAACTGTCAGAAAATGCTAAGATGCACTTCATGGGGTTTCACTAGAAATCATTTGCATTTCCTGCAGAAAATGTTTCCAGCACTGTGCTTTGTTCTGCCACCCCCCACAGCTGGTCAGATGTTACTGTGTGTTATGGTGGCACCGAGGAGTTCCAGTACAGGGCAGGCCCTTCCAGTGGTAATATTGCAAAACCCCAAACCAGTAAAAAGAAACGTATAAGTGCAGATAAAAATAAAAAGATACAGTGACAGGAAAAACAGAAACTGTAAAAGAGTAGAGGCAGAGGTAGAAGAATTCAGCTCTTTTTTTCATACCTGTGTACCTCAGCATCTTTCCATGGACTCCAGTGCTCTGGAGTCAGAAGGGTTCACTTATTTAATTAATATTTTAGCAGTAATCATATTTCCTTCCCTTAGTACCACCTACTAGAATCTTGCACATCTTTCAGTCCAGTTTCAAGCCTTCCTGAGAACTGGGGCAAGGTGTTTAGCAATGCCTCTTTCCTCCTGCTTGATCTCCCAAGTCAGAGATAGCCAGCTGGATTCTGTGGGCTTTTCAAACGCGTGCTGGTCGCAGTCCAAACTGCAAGGAAAGGCTTTAAAACAGTAGGATGGATGTTTTCTCCAGTTCTGGAGACAAACTCACAGTTGGTGTAAGCAGCCATAAAACTTCTTCTCTGTCACCTGCTTCTGTTTTCTTCATTGCCAATTGTTCTGCACACCCCTCTTCTCGAGGAAAGTGCAATGTGCCTGTATTTAAGATGCTCATGTGAAACCACCCTTTGCATGAATAAACCCAATCTCTTCCTCTGCAATAGATCCCCTGCTTTTGTACTGGGCACAGCCCAGCCCCTTCTCACTTTTGCATTTGTCATTCCAGCACTGGTTTATCTTTTCTTGCCTGTCATTAATACAAATGTGGATGAGTGTGGGCCCACCTCAGAACCTTCTGAGTTCTGGCTCCCCAGTAGGTAACAATATGCCAGGTTGAAATGTGTCAAGGATCTGTCATTCCCCTTTGCTTGCAGACCTTCAAGCAGCATCTTTCACTACCTCTGGCAGAGTGTTTCCTACAAGCTATCCTGAAAATTTAATATCTAGTTTCTTGGACAGGGGGACTGTGAGGTAGATGTATTAAATAATTCTATCAAGTGCTTTTAGTGTGCCATTTTTGTGAAAGTGTTAATACAACAATCATGGATATAGTCTGGGGTCTTTTGGGTTTTTTAAGAATCCTTGTTGTTTGTTATTCATCATTTTTGTATTTCATCATAAATTCCCATGTTTTTAATGGTTATTGAAGATTAAAATATGGATTCAGAGTTGCATAGTTAATACCTCAAGCCTCTGTGTGAGTCTATGTGATGATCTGTGTGCACTCATGTAAAAAAAATCAAATTTCTAATTTGATTTTATCTCCCTCATCCTTCTCAATTCAGATAATATTTTACCATCAGAAACAGGAACAAACCAGTAGACAGAAAATGTCTACCATGTTTTCTTCAGTGAGAGTTCATTGTTCCAGAAAAAAAGCAACAGGTTTTCATTCATTAAAGGAAATAAATATAAACTGAACAAGATACATTTACATGATTTAATTGAAATTATAAACATTAAACCCACAAATAATCGAAGTATAGTTAATGTTTTAAAGTGAATCCACAGGCAGATTTCTGTGTTAAAACTGCCAAGCCTCAGTAACTCGAGTATTTTTTCATAGTTGTTCTGTGCATGTCTTAGAAGATTTCCTTAGCTTGAAAAGAGTTGTGGAAGGAAAACCCTCCAGCCTGTTGGCTTGACATTGGAGACACAAATTTGAATATCACATCAGACAAGCTAACTTCTTACTGGTCTGTCACCCCTGGCAAGTTCTTTGTCTTCTAAAATGTAGGTGTTTTGGGATGTGGAAAATTACCTTGTCTGTACTTTTCATGGCCATGTGGTATTAAAAGACAGTAAAAGTAGACAACTAACAAGGGAACATCTTTACAAGAGGGCAAAGAAGCATTTAGACCTGTGGGAGATGACTCTTTCCCCCTCTCTCTTTTTTTCTCACACACACACAGCCACACACAGCCCAAGCCGTGAGTGATCAATGCTCCTGCTGGATCTTGCCAGGCTCCTGTTGCAATCACAGGCGAGTTGAACAAAGCAGCTCCTCGGTGGCCTCCTGCAGCAGCTCCTCTGGACAGGGCGAGCACCTCCTCCCAAAGGCACGGCTTGTTTGTGTCCTAACTGAGCAGCATTAAAGGGGAAATGGGAATCGGAGCTGCCAGCTACAGCAGCTCGGCTAGCAGCTCTCCAATAAGGCCCAGTACAGACCCGCAGAGCCTCTGGATAAATTGTATTTTCCAAGGGTTAATTAAGCTGTCTCAAGCTTCTGCATGAAGGGGAACAAACTGGCACTTGCAGCGTTTTCTGAAACCTGCTGTCGACATTACAGTCCCTGCTGCTTTTAGCTGTATCGATCTGGTGCCTGACCTGTGAAATCCTTGATGGCTGCTAACACTGGAAGCTTACTGGAGCTTTCCAAGGGAGCTTCAGGACAGCTTGTGTAGTCAAGTACAATTACCTGTCCCTCCAGGAGAGCCAATTAGTTCACAAAGAGCTGGAGCAGAACAAATGTTTTGTGTGTGATTTAGAATCTTGAAAAAAAAAAAAAAAGCTTTATTCTGTCTCATTCTTTTGTTTCTAATTTTATGATTATTGCTCCGTTCATGACAATCCACACTGCGTTTCCTCACATGTCTCATCAAGGACTACTTGGGCATGAGAAAACAGATTTATAGTTATTATTTTTCTAACAGAAAAAAGCCTTATGTGCAATGCAAAAGCCTTGGCCATTTTAAATACCATAGACCTAAAAGTAGAATGCTCACATACTGGATATTTTCAGAGCCTTAGATTAATGTGTTTAAAGCACACAGCATATGTAGATATTTGTGCTGTAATTTTTGTAGCACATCTATACATATATGTATATATAGTTATACACAGATCTCACTTTAAATTCTCAGGCTTGATTTTCTGAAAGTGAAAAGGCAGCAAGTGTTGGACTGAAAAAAACAACCAAAAACCAGACCAGAAGGAGTGGAAATTAAAGAGATCACTATCTATATTATAACCCAGTTAATGCAAGATTTATAACTTTTTAAAGTAAAAATAAAAGACACAAAAAAAACCTAAGTAAAATTTCATGTCTGCTATTCCAAACAATCTTACCACTTGACTCAAATTGTGCAGGGCTAACAGAGCAGCATTGGCTCAGGAACAAACCTATTCAATTAATTTGAACTAATTAATTCAAATAAATAAGGACCCAATAATTTAGATGGTCAGTTACAGTGGACTGGTTCCAAAATCTGCAATGTTCTTCATATAAATCAGAATGTAGCAAAGGTGGTTGCCATAGGGAAATGCTGGATGTTACCAGCTGGTGGTGAGAGATGTCCTGAGGTCAGTGATGATGAGTTTCATAGGTATTGCTCAGCTCCTGACCTGTTTCTGAAAATGAAATCCTTGGGGGTTTGATTTTTTGGGAGGGTTGGTTGCTTTTGATCTTCCTTGAGAAGAGTGGTGGGGAATGATTCTCATTGGCTTCCAGTGTAGGGCTCAAGGTTCAATGACATACCCATTACATTTGGATTCCTTCCAATGCTAAGAACTCTTGGTGTTGCTCTTCTGCAGGAGAAATGGAAGGAAGGGGAGGGAGATGAGACCTTTTCATTTCAAGGTCACTGCTTTGATGGGTCTGGGTTAGCAGTGACCAAGAGTTATTACTGCATGATGACTGCTTTGGTTTGCAGTGTGAAATGAGAGGATGGCTTTGCAGCCCAATTCCTGGCTGAAGAATGTTTGTAGTGCAGATCCACCTCTCCAGCTGACACTAATGGACACTGCTTAGCAGGGAGAGCCACTGACCAGGTGTGGAATGGGCACTGCAAGGGATTTATGCTCTGGTTCTTTGTGCTTGTCCTTCCAGAGGAGCCTTATAGCACTGCAGTACAGCTTGCTGTTTCCTTTACTATACAATGTGTCTTGTAGGGGATTTAGACTTCCATGCTATCAACTTGGCAGTTTTCACATGTAGGAGAAATACCCCGAGTAGCTGATCCACTGAGCAGATAACTGTACCTTTTTTTTTTCCAGAGTAAACAGTACAAAATCCTTACCTTCTCTGACCAGAGTAAATTGTTGTGTTGTTTGAGATGGAGCATCTTAAAAAGGTGTCTCACGTTGAGGAGCACTGTTTGTTCTTCCAGTTTGAAAATGGAAATTGGTTTGACCAAGTGACATTGCATAGAATCTGAGGATTGAGATTTATGAATGTGACTGGTTGACCTTCAAGGTGAGACAAGGTGTTCACCATTTGAAGGGACATTCACTGACTTCCAGAGATTTTTAAAAAAATCTGCTGGCAATGGTAGAGCAAGATGATCTTACAAAGGATGTGCTGGTGTGTTCTACAGGTGGGTTATGACTGAACTGGCAGTTCCCACAACCACATGGAGCCTGTGCTCTGATCAAATGGTTGGGGAAAGAAGGAACCACAAGAACAAATTTAGTCTGGCTTCTACTGGATTGCCAACACTCTGCTCTGAGTGCCAACAAATGCCAGTTCCTCTCTGCATTAGGGCTTGTACAGTAACTGTACCGAGCTATGAAATGATCAATTATTTATTTGGGACGCTTAGCAAGTCTGAGTGGCATTTCTGTAACCTGGAGCTTCACAATTAAGAAATAAAACAATTTCTTCTACTGTCAATGGCCTGTAGCCTTGCTTGCTGAGCTGCATGCTGGGCAGCCAGAAGAGGAATCGTAAGGGCACAATGCCATATATTTGCTTTGTTGGTGTAATTACTTGGCAACGCTGTCAATATTATCTACCTCAGATGAAAAAGAATATTACTGTGAAAATTTCGACAATAACATTTAATGAAGCCTTACTCAGTTATTTGCTAAGGAGGCATCATAAATTCTATTGCAGTAAACCTTCAGAACAATTTCTTTGCTTGCATTTCTCCCTCTCTTCCTTGGTACTTCATAGTAAAGCTCCATGAGGTGGTGGGCAGAAGTAAGGAATAAGGAGGAAGAGAGCACAAGTGCTGCAGCATTCCTTGCAGTGCAGTGATTTTTGTCCTTTGGGTCAGGGTTAAGCACAGGACAGCAGCACTTTTAAACTGACTTGTGAGTAGGAGAAGCTGAAATGATGATCTTGTGAAGTGTCAGCAAAAGTGAAATGTTATTATTATTATTATCTCTATGCGTGGGGGGAAAAATGTTTCATGTGTTGGTGGTTCCAAGGGAAATATTCTCCAGAGTAACAATTAGGGTCCAGTCCTGGGGAGGTTCATTTGTGCCTCCTTAAGTTTCTGATTCACATCTGGCTTAGAAAAAGACAACTTAAGGAACAATAAGAAGCAATTGATACCATCAAAAGTTTGCACATTTTCATTGGTTAGGTTTTGCTCCCTGATGCCTTCCAGCAGAGCAGTCTCAGATGTCTGGTCCCTGAAAACTGAGGCATCCTAGCCAGCCTGGCTGTGTGCAGGGGGGAGAAGAGCTGGCATTGTGCCTGGAAAAGCATCAAAAGCATGTCCAGAAATGATCTCTGTGGCTTCCAGCTGCAGAAATCTGCCTGTGCCCTGCTGTGCTCCAGGGCAGTGGCTAAACCAGACTGATTTTATTCAGGAGCACAGAGTGCTGAGTCTGAGTCCTTTTCTTCTGTATTGGGAGAGTCATTCAATAAGATCCTGAATTCTTATGAAATTGAGCACTTGCTTGTCTACAGCATGGAACTAGAGGATTCTGGTACTGAGAGGTGCAAAAAGTCAAATTTGAGTTGGTTGTCTGATAAATGCCTTTTGGTGTGTGCTCATTCTCACACCAAGTCATGGGAAATCAGCAGGCAGCCTAGCCTGGAGGCTGAGCACTTCATCTTTTGGAGTTGTTCTTTTCTTTCTCTTTCCCCCAGATCTGATTTCTACCTGCAGGTCATACTTTCTTTTTCTAAAGTTAAAGCACTTTAGTCAGCTTTTTATTCTTTTACTAGCAGAAAGACATGAAAAAACCCCAACCAAACCCAAACTCCTCTTTTCCTCTAATTGCAGCAGCAACTTTCGTTTGAATATTTCAGCTGACTGAGGAAATTTAACATGGTGCTGGATAGGTCTCATGAAAGAAACATGTCTGTGAGCCACTGTTCAGTGAGCCACTAGAAGGGGTATTTGGGGGATGTGCACTTGGTGCAGTCTTAAATTTGTAAAGCCTGTGCTAAGCTTGAATGGTGAGCTAAGCTAGAAAGAAAAATCACACTTAAGGTGTAAATGTAATATAAGCCAAAATACTTATTAATTAAACATTTTTGCTCATCCTTCTGTGTTAAAATAATTTGGGCTATTCAAGTGCAGAAAATACTTCATTCCACATATCTACAACAATCGTGCTTCATGGCTAGAGAGGTGGTCACATTAAACAAAGTAAAAAATCCTGTAGCCTACAGTGTCCCTACCCATTGCTGCTCTCCAGTGATCTTAATAAAAGAAATGGATTTGGGCAGATTATAACCATTCTTCTAATGTCTCTGAAATATCTCTATCCACAAAACACTTGG
Source organism: Oenanthe melanoleuca (assembly GCF_029582105.1). Classification (NCBI taxonomy): domain Eukaryota; kingdom Metazoa; phylum Chordata; class Aves; order Passeriformes; family Muscicapidae; genus Oenanthe; species Oenanthe melanoleuca. The sequence goes on along the minus strand of NC_079336.1, from coordinate 99,587,554 downwards.
GCTTTAATTGTTTGCAACACTTGTCTTAAAATGAACCTTCTAAAAACGACTTTGGATTTTCCTTTTTGATGCAAGCAAGATTTTTATGTTCTAAAAATAATAATAAAAAAAAGAAGCTACAGCTTTGTCAGAAATGCTGTGTTCCACTTTATGAACCCTGAAGTAATGGCTCTGCACAAGTGTGTGCAGAAGTCTGTTAGTGACTGTGAAGACATTTGGTACCGATTGACTGGGAACTAAAGCATCATTTTCCTTCTCATACCAGCATAAAGATAATATTCTGTTTGAACCTCTGATTTGATTGATACATCTCAGCAGCAGGACACTTAGACTTTTATGTCAGAAAAGAAAATGAAATATTTTATGTCACTGAGCACAACAGCCTGGCATGCAGTAGTTAAAATCCAATGAAGTTCCAATCAATCCTGTAGTTACTAAAATACCTAGAATGTTGTGATTTTGTTCTGAGAGGGCTTCCAGGAAAATGTCATAAAGTTAAAATGGTGACTAGTCAGTATTTGTTCTTTTAAAGCTCTAAAACTTCCCAGCCTGCAAAGCTGCTAAATATAGACAAGCAGTTGCATAAAAAGCAGATTGGAATACAGGATAGCCAACTCACTCTTTCTTCAAACTAAAAACTCTGTATTTTGCAAGCCCCTTGCTCAACCAGGGCATTTAGTTTTAAAAAGTCTTTCCTAAAAATTATATTAATCCAGAAAATATTTAACTTGACTATATCTTCTCAGTGTTGGGGTAATGGTGGATTTTTTTTTAAATTTATGTTTAAGAAAAATTTTAAGGGTTATTTTTACTTTTTATATGAGCTGCCTGTCTTGACAAGTTCTTAACTTCATTATATTGTGCCTCATTAGTACTTTAAAACCTGCTGAAGCTAAACTGCATCTTACTTGCCTATTAGTTCAACCTTAGGCCCATCAGTAGAGCATTACCCAATGTCTTGGGAACAATTAAGGCATGCCTTCCCTACCAAACAGTTTCTAAGTGGACAAAACATATTTAACTGTAGAGTTTGTGGCACACAGAATGGAAATGCAGTGAAAACTACTGGGAATATGCATTAATCCTAATGCTGAACAAGTTCCTAATAACTCACTTGAAACTCCTGGGGATATAGTATCAAGTATGTACTCTCTAAATGCTACTAATGAAACATTTACAGTCTATGGTGATAAAAAGGAAATAGAGGAGTCTGTGGCCAGTTAAAGGGCTTCTTGAACAACACCCAGAATGCACACGTAAGATGTATGTGATTATTGATCTTTTCAGCAAAAAGACTTTATGAATAATATTCATACCATACCATTAGAAGCTAAAGTAGCCTGGGAATGAAGCATCAGCAGGAGAGCAATTGATGGATTTAGACAGGTCAGACAATGTCATTCTAAAAGCAGCTAATCAATATGGACAAATGTGTCAGAAAGGTGATTTGAAAAATGACTTTATAATAAGGGAAGGAAAAAAAGCCAGGTTCCTTAGGTCCCAATTTTTCCTCCCTCAGAATTGGGTATTATTGAAACAAGGTTGTTAACTGTTTCACATTTCCACAAGCAGCAGAAAGAAATGAAACTGAAAACTCACAAGGACAAAGCACAAGCTTCATCCCCTGACAGAAGTAAATAGGCTGGCACCGAGGGGATTTTGCCCAGCAGAGCTACTGGAGTGTCCCTGCTGCCCAGTTTCACAGCTGGGCCGTGCACAATCCCACCTCATTTTGAGTCCCCTTTGAGTGGGTAAACTGAGCACCAGGATCTGTCTAGCATTTTGTGGAGAAGGGTTGTTGCAGCACTCCTGAGGAGGCAGAACCTTTCTGAGCTGGATTCTTTTTGGTCTGATGGCTTTGCCTTGCTGGCTTGGGTAGCTTTGTTGTTGTTCAAGTGGTGCAAAGTGATCAGAGGGATCCCACTTGGTTTCCAGCTGGACCTCAGGAGCTGACTGCCATCCACTGGATGTTGTTCAGCTTTTGTCTGCCAGATTAAAAAGTGCACATCCCATTGAAGTGTGATGTCACTGCTCCTGTGGTTCTCCATGGCCCATCAGCACTGCTCATCAGGGCCTGTTTAATTCCAGACTCACTTGGCTAAACTCTGCTGGCATCTGTTCTCTCCTAACCACAAAGAACATCCAGTGACTGATGCTCCTGCTCCAGTTTAAGGTTAGGTAACTCCTTCTACTTCTGACAAAACTTCCTGTATGACCTACTGGACACATAACCAAACCTGTCCTTTGTTGCAATTTCTCCACCAGTAAAATAAGCTGAATAGTACTTTAGCACTTAAGAAGTTCATATTTATGAAATTCCCTGAGATACTACAATGAAAGGAATAAAACAAGAGGTTTATAAGTGCTTAGAGAATTGTTATTATTTCTGCTTTTTTCAAAAATATGGCTACCTTCATTTTATTTGAATCTCAAAATGTAGGAAAAATAGATCATTGAAAAGCAATGGATGTGGAAGTTTGGAACCAATTTGTTGTTCTTTTTAGTCTCTGCTGTCTCAGAAAGCACTGTTAACTGCATTATTCCCCCTGAAATTCTTCTTCATCATCTTTCCCTGTGTTACTCCCCTCACTTTGATCCCATAGGTGAATGTGTCAGCTGAGAGATGATGTTTTCTTCCCCAGAATTTTTTTTTCTTGAGGCCCATCTGTGACATGTCACCTGAGCAGTAATTTTGGTTTCAACATCCTAAAACTATTGTTCCACATCTGATCTGACTCTCACCATTTCCCTGGAAGAGGAAATACTGACTTGGGTGTCATCAGTAACTTCTTGACAAAGTTTTTTATTACCCATTGAAAACATTCTCATGTCAGGACCGTGGATGAATGTGATCAGGATGAATGTGGTCCCTTCCATGGCTGCAGAAAGGAGGGCTCTTGGGAAAGGTTTTCCATTGGCACCCTCTGGCCCTTCCAGGGAAGAATGAATGGGGTCATTGTAACTCAGGACCATCTGGAAGCAATTGCAGGCACGGGGAATAAGGAGGAACCATGCAGCCAGATCCAGTGTGCTTTGGCTTGTGTAGGTACCAGGTCAAGAGATGGCAAATACATTGCAGTGTATAAAATAATGCAGGGCTGGGAAGTCCAAGGTGGGGATTATTGGCTAGCCAGGACTTTTATAGAGTGTGCTGATGAAGAAAAGGATTTTGGGGGTTGTGGAGGGGCAGTACATAAAACTCGGCCAAGACTTAATGTGTGTGGATGCTGATGCCATTGTGCTTAAAGGAGTGGAGACTTGCTCAAAGCTTTCCTTTTGCTGCTAGTTACATGCTTATTATTGCTGCTAGTTACTTGTTTAGTCAGTTCTGAGTCTTGGTTTTAGGATGGAAAGATTTACCTGTGGTGAGATGCAGCTTTTGCCTGGCCTTGATTTCACCCTGGAGACCAGACCTTCAGCTCTGGATCTGGGCTGGAGCTAAACCTCAGGGACAGTCCCAGAGCTCACAACTGAAACCCAATCCTTCCCCTCCTCCTTCTCCCTGAGGACAGAGTTCAAGAGGTTTGGCATCAAGGTTCCCATTTCTCCTGTTATTGTTGGTAATTATTTAAATAACACAAAATCCCCCGAATGTGAATTACGAGATTGTCAGTTGTTGGTTGCATTAGTTCTGTGATCAAGTTCAGAGGAAAAGCCTTTAGGAATATCAGTTTTTCCTTGCCTCTGTAGTCCTGCCTCTTTGGCATGGGTGCTCGTAGCAATTCCCACTAGGAGCAGTAGGTATTGAATGGGGTTTTTTCCGTCCCTGAGCACCACTTCAGCAGCACAAGGTCAGTGCTGCTTTCCCTCTGGTTTTCCCACCTCAGGAGAATCACATTACTGAACACCAGTCCCCAGTGTTTAGAGCTACCAAGTCCCCAGTCCTCAAGCTCATCTTTGCTACTGAGAACAAAACCATATTCTCCCCATAACCCACTGACCTCCCGTCACCATCTGCAAAACCAGACCTGGAGTCTGTTTACAAATCATAGTGCTATTCCCAGGAACACTGTGTTGTAAAACAACAGTTTGTCTTGACTGCATTTTGATTTTCAAACCAGTTTTATCTTGAAAGCAATCCTGTAAGCCTTATCAAGCAAAGCCCTGGTTCCACTGTCGCCGTTTGCTGAATTAAACAGCGCTAAACATTTAACATTCTAAATGAATTAGGCTGGGAGATGTGAAGAAAGCTGAGCTTTAAGATGAAATGTAGGACAAACTCCAAAGGATGTTTTGCCCGTTTCATTCAGCATTAGTATCTTGCCTATAGGCCTTCCTTTGAAATAATCTGTGAACATGGTTCCCATATAATTAGCTGAGCTGTAAGTTAGGTGTTTAAAAATATTTTTTCAGGTGCTTTTTTGTATTCACGATAGCTTCTCAACACCAAAAATCAATCTCAATCAAAGCTGCTACTGAGTTTATCATAAATTATCATGAAAAGGTTTTCTACTGAGTAGATGGTTAATTACTATCTAATTTGAATAATTTTGCATATTAATGAGAAATGAATGAAAATCATTTTTAGATTTTTAACTTCAGCTGAGAAACCCATGGAGATAATGGCCCCCTTTTAAGATGCATGTGATCCTCTTACTAAAGGAGACTGAGATTTTTTTTCATTTACCAACTTGTTTTAAATTGATTAATGGATTAGTGTTTTTGTCATTAATAAACTATATCCAAATGAAAGACAAGTTCATTATTTGACTGTGTGGCCTTATATCTGCTGCCAGGAAGAAAAAAAGTGACTGACTGAAAACTGATTAAGGCTTTGCTTAGGGAGGATGCAGCCTCACACAATCCTTCATAAATGCCAGAAAGGCAGAGTTATGCAGGGCCAGCTGGAGGTAGGTTGCAATTCCTGTGCTTTGCTATTTAAAACATGGAATGGTATCCCAAACAAAACCCCCTTTCTTCTCCTCAGCCCCTACACCTGACAGTGAGTGGGTGAGAGCCCTGCCCCTGGAAAATGAGGGTGCAGCCTCAGCTCTTGTGAAAGCAGGAATGACCAGAGGAGCCTTTCTGGAAGCTCATCCTGCATTCTTCTGCCTTCACTGCATTCCTCTTCCTTACACACCAGTTTACAGGGATTTAGCCTGATAACAGCTGCCCTGTTGCCTTACTGAATCAGAGCAGTTCAGCATCTGCAGGGAGAGAAGTGAGACTGAAGATATAAACTCACACAGCAATGGCAGCATGAGGCCATTGGAAGGGGTGGTGTAAATACCTCCTGTATTTCCTGTTGTCCTGTAGGGCACCAAGGCCCTTAGGAAGGTGACAGTCTCTTTGCAGAGTACCTGGAACAATGTAGCCCTGATCCACAGTTGTGTGGTTCTCTGCATGCTGCAGCTGTACAAATAGTAAATAGGGATGAAATACACACACCACTGTATGAAACCACACACTTGCTCAGGGATGTCTAGTTAATATTGCATCTATTAGGACTGGGGTTTCTGGGATTCTTCCCTGCTGGTTTTCAACCACGCCGTGTTTATAATATGAGCCAAAGGAACTTGCAATGGAATTGAAGGGTTGTACATTAAAAACGAGTATACAGTGCGCTCGTAGAATAAATAATTCATTGCCAGAAGATATCAGTGAAGTCTAAGGACTGGCATTTATATAAATATAACAAGACTATCCAGATTTCTAATAGCAAATATTTAAAGACAGGAGGAAAAAATTTTGTAGGGAAATAAACCATCCTGCTTCAAAGCATATGCCAGACATTACCTAATGTGGGCTGGGGAGAAAATATGCATGTTCACCCTGGGAGAGATCTGACTGCTGCTCTGCCTGCAGCAAGTGGTCATATTCACCTTTGTCAGTAAAAAATTAGGAAATATTAAATACACCAGAACCCTTGATCTGCCCAGTCTTATATATTTTACAGTTTTATTCATGTTGGTAAGTGGAAAAGAAAAATTACAGAATCACAGAATCAGTTAGGTTGGAAAAGACCTCTGAGATCAAGAAGTCCAACCTTTGATCACCACCTTGTCAACCATTGTTGTCATTGTTTCTTGACCACAAGGATTTGTGCATTCTGTAATAAATCCTGGGACTTTGTAGGCTAAGATCCTTGCTCCTGATTGCAAGGGAAGCAGTGCCAAGTTTGAGGGGAATCTAAACTTTTCTAGGAAGAGGTTTGTTAAAATACCATATTGTGATTGCTGCATTTACACAAAATAAGAGGTTGGAATTCTCAAAGTGGAACAGGGTATTTAGCACACATTTTTCATTCTGGATAGTGATAACCATACAGCTAAATCTTTGGAAGCTACAGATTAATGTGAAGTGTAACCAAACCTGTAGGGAGGGGATTGATAATTTTGGAGTCAGTGCTGATCCCTTCAATGCTCATCTCTTTAACTCCAACTTTATTTTTGAAACACCTTGAACTGTTGCTTCCAGCATCTAAAATGTTTTGGGAATTGTAATTTTTCTGTGTTCCAAAGACTTCCTCATCTCCATTCCCCTCCATTGTGTCCTCCTTCCTTTTACTTTGGGAAGAAATACCATGTGCAGGGCTCAAACAGCAGTTAGTTGGGTTTGTCTTGGAAGAACCCTGAGGGTAAGCTTAAGAACCCTAAGGGTGGACCTTAGGCTGTACCACAAATAAAAGTGGCATGTCAGCGTGTCAGAACACTTGAAAAGTCATGATGGGAGCTGTGTACTAGAAGCAGCTGCTTAATTAACACAGTTTCTTTACTATGACAGTGTTTTCTCAGGACTTGGACTGAGATACCTGTAGAACACAGATATTGAAATGACCACTGTGAGAATTCTGTAATGATCTCTGTGCTTCTCTTGCTCACCAGTGGGGAATGGTGAAGTCCACCCAAATAAAATGCTTTCTTTTGTTTAGAACGTCATTGCAATATGTGCTAGTGCTGATAAAAGAGATCTTAGCATTTGTAACTCTTAAAAATCTGTGAAAACTCCTACATTTTATCAGTGTAAAGTGAACAAGCACGTGACTGGCATTATTTTCCAGCATTAAGCCATACATTACAGATACTTGTATTAATATATCTCTCAGAAAGCTAGTTTTCATTCAGTACTCTGACTCCAAGATTCTGATTTCAAAAGAGATTCTGCATAAATTCTGACTGCCTGTTTGAGCCAGTAATTTCATCCCTAAGAACATTTTGTCAACAAAAATAGCCTCTATTTGCAGAGGGTCTGCAGGTATGGTTTGCAAATAATATCCTTGGATTGGATCCATAGGTCATAAGAAATAATGAAGCTGTGAGGTTGGAGGATGTGTTGGCACCTTGAAGTCACCATGCACAGGTCCCCAGAACCTGCCACTGATACTGAAGTGTCTCATGAACAATTATTTTCAGATTTGCTGGCTTCTTACATTGTAGAGGAGGCTGTACAGGTTTTACATTTTCTGGAGAGTAAAGTATTTGCCATCATCAGAAGCATCAACAGAAGGTCAGACTGACTGCATGAGATTGTGTGAATATTTTTGCAGCTTTCATTAGCAAAATTATTTTAATTAGTGAAGACCAAAGTAATTGAAGGAGAAGGTCATTTTATTTGTTTGGGATCAATGCCTCCATCACCAGCCTGGTAGAATAGATTTTTCCAGTTGTGAGGACTAATTCTAAGCTGGTCTAAATCAAGAACAACTCTGCTGAGGTAAAATAGAGTCCCTCCACTCTAACACTTGAGTCTTAGACCCTTCTTTAATGGTGAAGAGTGAAGCTGGGTGCCTTTTTATATCTGATCCTTTCCAGCTGATGCTTTTGTCTCTCAAATAGTCTTTGCACTAATTTAAATTTACAGGATCATCTGCAGAAGTATAGTAGACTTTTAAGTACATAATATCTGTCCTTTATCTCTTAAATATTATATAAATGCAGGAGGGCACTGCCCTTATCCCAGGTGTAATTGTGGCCACAAGCTGGCAGATCATCCTAACAAGTTGTAATAAGGGAGAAAGGTATTGCAGGTTCCTTCATGCTACTCCTGAAAGTAAATGTTTGCTCATATATTTTTCAAATACCTAGTTATTTTTCCAAGAAGACCACACATAGGCAGAGTGAGAGGAGTAAAGGCAGCCAAAAGTTAAGAGCTCTGTTGGCATTACATTTTCTTGAATTTTGTGATGTTTTCACCTATGTCCATAGTTCCATGCACAAATTTCCAGTGCACCTTTTTCTGAACTTTTCTCTTGAGTGGCACAGCTCTAACTTCAGAATCAGCCAGAGGAAAGGTGATATTCATAGAAGTCAGTGAGGACTTTAAGGTCCAAATGCTTCAAACACAATTTGAAAAGATCAAGGGCAGGGACCACTCATGAAAATTACCATGTGCCAAGAAGCCAGGCATTTAAAATGCAAACACCCCAAATAATTGCTGGGCTTGTTCTGTATCATATGAATTCATAGAGTAATGACCAAATTGTGGCACAGCTCCACTGTCACTTATATTGAGTGTAAATTTATAGTAGTTGCAGTAAAGTCAATAGCATTTCTTTGGACTTACAGAGGTTACTGAATGTCAAATTCTGCTTTCAGGCTGAGAACAAAATAGTTTTAAAGATATACCGAGAGCATGATCCTAATTTGCTTCAGCAGCCTTTGGCCTCTGTATCACACAGAAACCCAGGAAATTATAGAAACTTCAAGTTTGAGGTCCTTTTAAAGGCTGGATGGTTTTTCAGAGGCCATGTGAGGAAGCAGAATGTGTACCAGTTAGGCACTGGCCTGGTTTTGAAGGCCTGGTGGATTTGCATGCCCTCATCTGGAACGAGGAGCGTTCCCTTGCTCACCTGGAACTGGGTGATCTTCATTTCCTTGAGTAGAACTGCCAACCTCAGGGCAGGCAAAGCCCTCCCTCTGCTCCCTGCTGTGCCCTCAAGTGCACAGGCTTGACATACTTTAAAATGATAAAAACTTCCTGAACTCCAAACACGACTCAGCCCAGGGCGAGCTGTTGAGAAGCCATGGAGGTGTTCCGCCTCATTTCAGCAATTAGTGGATTATCCTTATGCCATTTGATTATCTTTGTTATAGCCTTGTGCTCTTTACTGAAGCCTAATTCCTGCTGATTTCAATGGGTAAGAAGTGCTTTTTGTTCTAATGGTAACTCTGGAATCTGGAATTAACTATGCCAAATGAGGTTGCATATGGAGGTCCGAGTTAATTTCTGTTTAATAGAAATAAGTACAGGTGACTCTCCCTCAGGAAAACAGGGGCTGCAAGGTCATTTGTCTTGCTGAGCCATGTGGATGTTTCTGTGCCAGGCCTAAATGGTGAGCACAATTAGAGAAGTTTCAGAAGGGCATTTGGAATTGGTATGTGTGCAGATTAGATAGCCTAAGCCAAAATGTCTTGAGAAATGAGAGTGATATAAAGGAATGGAGAGTGTGGGAGGATGTCCCTGTGCCTCTTCAAGTTGAAGTGTTGTGTCACAGCTGTGCTCTTATAGCCAAAACCAGGCTGTTGTTTAAACCATACACCCTGGGGTGTGGTTTGGGATGAGCCTGCTGGGTAATCCCTGCAGCTTTGACATTCCCTGTGGCACAGGTTAAATGCACGGTGGGCATGTGTGCACCTCCAGCTGTTCCCCCTGCAGCAGTGTCAAGCAGAGAAGGGCCTGTCTGCTGTCCCCTGCTGCCAGGACAGATGGGTGGACACTGCCAGAGCTCATTAGCTGGGCTGTCCTGCAGGAGACAAGTGGACAGCAGCAAGGTCCCTGTGGCAACTTCCACATCAGAGCTGTGGCAAAACCAAGGTGCCCCACACTATTCTTTGAACATGCACAAAGAATGTGGATGTGTTTAACACTTCCTACAGAACAGATCACAGAGCTGGAGCTGCAGAGCTTTGGGCTTTTAACCCCAGCCTAAAGCAGGCAGTCCCAGCCAAAAGAGCAGCCATTAGTAATTAGTAAAGGGACTCAGGATAGCACCGTGCTGCTGAGATGAGGCTGCTTTTTGTGCAAGTTCAGTGACCAATAACATGACTTTGGTGGGTGAATTATGTCTTGACACTGGTCCAGCTAAAGCAGTGCAGATGACAGATAGTTTGGCAGGAGGGGTACAGTTAGCATATGAAAGGATATCTATAACATATGGGCATCAGTATATATTTGTGGATTAATACATAGCTATTCTCCTGAAAAATAGGTTTTTAAATTGTCCTTTCTGCTCAAAATGTCAATGAAGATTTAATTATAAACCCAAACATACCTAATACATATGTAAGAGAGATCCTGGGAAAAAAATGTTAGAGGACACAGAAAGAAATTAAAGCCAAAACTTGTCAGTGTAATCATTAACTACAATGGATCAGTGCCAGTTTACACCACCTGAGAATCTGGCCAATAATATCTATTTAGCACACACTGTCCTACATCTCTTGTGCTATTTATTTTTAGTCATTAGGATACCTCTGGCAAAATAAGCTGCTGCTTTATTCCAGGGGCAAGTCTTAAATGAACTTTAATTCTTAATGTCCTTTTTTCAGTTTTCTTCTATTTGTATATGTAGAATAATCCAGCTATACACAGTACTCTTGAAACTCTGTATATTTATGGGTTATAGATTTTCTTATATATTTATAGTCTAATTATATAACTAGTTTTGTAAACTTGTACTTCTTAGGTAAGATATTCCAGAAATCAAAATAGTCAACATTAAACACCACAAGTACAGCTGCAGTTTTAAATATTTTATAATCCAATCAAATTGTTTGAGTAGTAATGCATTTAAATGTTGTTATGGAATCCCCTCTAGACTTTTTAAAATGGTTACTCTGTTTCTGGCTTTGCTATTTATGAAATTCATATGGGATGACATTTTTAATAATAGAGCATTTGACTTACAGAGCAGCAATTCCTGGAGTGTCTCAGTATAATCTATAATTTTCTGACTGAACTTTCAGAGGGACACAAACACATATCACACTTTTATTAATGAACATATACATCTGTTGATGTTGCCATAATTGAAATGACCTTAAGTGAGAAGACCTACATAAGTCATTTAGCATTTTTTATGATGCTCGGGTGAAGATGCTGTACAGATGCAGCTTTGGGATGCCAAAGCAGAAGTACAAAAAGCTGTGCGAAAATGATATGGGGAGGTTTCATTTGGAAAAAGACACAAAGCAAAGCACAGCCCATGTGTAATTAGGCAATATTCAGTACTATAGCGCTGGGCAGAAGAAAGCTATGGGGGAGTCTAAATTACCTCTCCTCCCCAGAGAGGATGGCATTGTCAGGTCAGGGCTGTGCTAAATGCTGGGTAACAGAAGAGTGTTTGATTGTGGTTGTTTTTGCTGTACAGAGGTTGTGGATAAACTGAGGACATCATTTCTGAGAGGCACAAGTTCCTTGACCTCCTCCAGCACAAGTGTGTGTCAGAAGGGCATCTATAAAGCAGCAGCCTGGGCTTTGGAAAGGAAAAAACCAAACAAACTGGCAAGCACCCGTTCCTTTGCAGTTCATCTCAGGCTCTCTTCCACTCAAAGGCATGGACAGAAGCCAAACAATTGCATCAAACTGGGGCAAAAAGTTGTGAAAAGACTGGTGGGAGTCAGGACTCTGTGTCCCCTCCCAGCAGTGCCCAGTTGCCCAGGCTGGTGACAGGAGTGAAGGCAGGATCAGGCAGGGAGCCTCAGTCTCCCCTGCTCTGTGCTTGTAAAACCTGTGGTTTCAGAGGTGCTGACAGCAGCTTCTCCTTCCCCAGAGGCTGTGAATTCTCCTTGCTGTGCTCTCCCAGGCTGTGCTGTGCCAGTGCCCACCAGGGCTGCAGTGATCCCAGGCCAGCCCCATGGCAAGGGAAGTGGGATCCAGGACATTCACACAAACCTCCAGGAGGAACATCCTGAGACCTGCTGAAATCTAGATGGGGTTCCCAGGGTGGCATTGTTTTGTTTATGCCCTTTCTTTATAATTCTTCATCTGCTTAAGTGCATGGAATAATTTTCTAATGATTGTGGCCAAAGCAGATGCTCATGTGGTGAAAATCAGCATATGTAGCTCCATGGGCTTCAGAAGCACAAGCTAAGCCAGTGCTGCTGATGGTTTTAATTTGCTCAGCACTGTGGGAGAATTTCACTTGGAGTTTAGACAGAAGAACTTTCAAGAAAGAGCCTACAGGTGAAGGGATAGATCCTGCTCCCCTCTGAGTTGTAAGTCTTGCTACATGAGAGCTCTGGAGCTACTCCAGGTTAACTTGACCAGAAATAGGCCTGGAATCAGGTCCTGTGGTGCCTGAGTTACCTCAGAGTGTTATTAATTTGAAGAGAGAAAATGAATTCTTGTTAAGGGGAAATAAGCAGTCTTTATTAATAACAATTAGAGAGGGAAGACATTCGTTTTGATATATTGGCTTCATTTGGTAAGTACATCAGCAAAAACCAAATTAATAATTTTACAAAATAGTAAACATTTTCTGTAGTTTAATATTAATCGTGTTGAAATATTTCCTTAAAAATGTGGCTGCTCCATCTGCAGCAGCTACCCCAGAGCTGAGCATCTCTGTTGTGTGTGCCCACCTGGGTCCCTTTCCTGTCATTAAACCCCATCCCTTCAGCACCAATGGAATTGTTCATTCGTGGCTAAAAGGGAATGGTCACACCCTCACCACCATCCCTTGCAGAAGGATCTCGCCCCTGCTCTGCTTTCCCATCTCATCACCCTAATCCTGCTCTGCAGCTTTGGTGGCATCACAGCCCAGGGGAAGGAATGGCTGCCATCCAAATGATTGTTTGACACAAGCTAAGTGGAAAAACCACCAGTATCAAATTTCACCAGAAGCCATCCACTAATGTCCCAGGATTATTGTGTTCTTCAGAGTCAGAAGGATTGTATGTAATTTTACATGTAATGTTCTTTGAACATATGGTTCATAACATAAAAACCCCTTCATTTTAATTGACACAATAGGCTGGAATGGCTTTTTTTCCCTTGCCAAAGTACTTGTTATGGTCTGTATCACCTATAATGTGCATTCTGGAAAGCTCCTAACTAGGTATTTGGATGCTGGAATGCAAAAGATTGCTATTTATGAGACCATGAGACCACCTAGTGGGTCAATGATTTGCATTTTAAAAGTTCATTAATATGTACGAAGATCATAATAATGCCAGTGTTTCATCAGACCAACCTTCACCACATTCTAGTAATAAATATCTTTTAAAAATATATTTTAACATAAAACAGAGGAGCATACAAATGTCTATTTTGTGACTCTCAAGTTCCTGTAATTGAAAGTTTAAAGGATACCGGGCAAAGCATTTTTCTCCCAATAGTGGATAAAATGATCTTTTCCTTCAGTTGTTTTTAAGAATCCACTAGAGGCTTGAAAGTGAAATCTATTTTTTTATCTATTCCCTTTTTCTTCCTTCATGGACACATATTGCTTTGCCATTGTAAGGCTGCTTATGAGCGCTTGTCTGCCTGGCATTGATTTTTTTTTTTTTCTTATTTAGGAATAGCACTACTGTGTATTTGTTTAGGAGAAAATGCACATATATAGAATTAGGTGGGTTTTCACATATATCACAGAGAAATATAAACTTTCTTCTGACAGCTGTGTAGCAGCCCTTGTGCTCTGCACCCCATCCAGATTCCACATCGAACAGTTTTACATCTCTGTACCTGTCTTCAGTTGAAGTAGCCTTTATTAAGCATAATCAGAAACACCTTTTCATCTCAGCCCTGTGTTCATTCTGATCCATATTCTTTTCTCTTTTGCAGATAAAATTCGGACTAATAATAATAATAATAGTAGTAATAATAATAATAACTCATCTGACAGAAGTATTATGCTTTGATTTTTTTTTTTTTGGTGTGTGTCTGTTTCAGAACCACAGCATGGAGGAATTTACTTTAGACTCCCTTTCATTAAAGTTTAATCACAAAGGCATATACAGGGTTAGGTGAATGCCTGCATGACTTGTCTGAAATATAGGTTAATTAAGCAAGCTAAATATACTTTACAGAACAGAACAATAGAGCCAACCGTTCTGCAATTGAATTCAGAAGACTCTGAGACAAAAGTGATCATCCCAGCATTTGGAGCGAGTTTCCCCAGCCTGCTCGAACTTTATCCAACAGCATAGACTAGCGGCCGGAGGAAAGATTGTAACCAGGGCGCCCTTCAGAGCGGCTGGGACCCTCCGAGCCGAGTCCGGCCACAGCCAGGTAACCTGGAGCCCTTCCACAGCTCCCTTAGGGTTTTGTAGGATCCCCGTGTAGGTGGTAACTACCTCCATTATCTACCGTGACTGTCTGTTAACTAGGTTAAAAAAAGATACCTCAGCTAGTGAATAATTAATGTGGCAGCACTTACAGAAACTCAAATGAAAAAGCAGGTAGTGGCACTTCCTCCCCTTTTGTTTGATCATGGAGCAGTTATCTTCAACATATTCTTTCTCTCTTTTTTTTTTTTTTTTTTTACAGTTTGGTGTTTCCTGACTATATTGGTGTAGCTGTCCCTTTGTGAGATGTGAGATGTGAGGTGGGGAGCTGACAGTAAATGTTTTATTCCTTAGTTCAATTTGATTTAATTTACTTCCACTCATTTTCATTTCTCGGTGGGTTCACTTTGTCAGTGCCCTCAAACCCCCAGGATAAGTAGATGAACAGAGAGGGCATTTGCCTGGTGGGAATGGGACTGGCTGCCTCTCCTCCAGCTCAGAAGGATTGTGCTATTTACCTGTATTTAGTTCAGTGGATTTTCTTTTAAATATCTGCCCAGGAACAAACTCTGCAGGCCAGCAAAGAAAGAAAACTCCCACTGATTTCAAGAGGGGACTTGCTCAGTGCCTGAATGCAGCGTTTGGCCACAGAAGCTGTAACAAAAGCTTTGTTATCCCTAGTGCAGGAGATCCCAGTCAGATCCCCTGGAAATAAAGCAAGACCACACCTAGGAGCCAGTCTCCTTAGCACCCTGTTCTGCAAAAGTCACATTCTGGACTTTGGCATTCTGCTTCCCCAGTCCTGTCTGCCTTGTACAGTCATTCACACTTCCACAGAGTGGATGTAAAATGTGAAGGAAAACTGACAGTCGTTTTCCACACCTTTTCTGCTGGTACTGATGACTAAATGAGGTGCAAAACAATGAAAAACCTCAGTGTCAGGAAAGACCAACTTGTCAGATCAAATCACCCTAGGACAGAATCTGAGTAAGTGTGCTGGACTTTTCTCCTGCTCATTAGGTAAACCAGTTTCACACAAAGGCCTGATGTCATTATCTGACCCACCTCTGGACTTCAGAAGAATTAATTCATTCTGGCCATTAGTAAAACATGTTGTGTCCTCAGTCTGGCCTGAGATGAGGTGACATCCCTCCCATGCAGAGAGCTGTGAGGACACTGCACTGTGACACAGGGCACAGCTGAGCTCTGCTGGCCCTGGGAATGGCCAGTCATGTTGCTGGAACTGGGAATGGATGGGTGGTACAGATAAATTTATTTACAGCTCTGAACTGTCTCCAGGTTTAACAGCTTGGGCTCTGTCTGGTGCAGTTCAGCAAGTGTTTCATTGGTTTCATTTTGGTTGGTTTTTTTCCTGCTTTAACTCAAAGGACTGTAACTGATTAATGATAAATTAGGATACTAAATGACAGAACTTCAATTTTTACAGATTTGCTCTGAATTAAAACAGTGAGAAATCTGGCCCAGAAGGTGGGTGGTTGGTCCTGCTAAAGTGTTGGTCTCAGCCTTTCTAAGCTGTGAGGTCAAGACATTAAATTTTGGTCTCTGTGCTAAAACAGGCAGTGGTGTCTGCAGTCAGACAGGGGGAAAAGCTGTATCTGCAAAGAGAATAAACAGGGAGCCTCTAAAATCTGGGTTCCCCAGCAGGTCTGCAGGGGGTTTATGGAATCCTACAGTTGAGCTGGTAACTGTTCTGGGAGTGGCCAAGCAGTGCCACTCTGCAAACTCAACCACTCTGGGAGGCTGAAAGCTCCAGAGCCCAGATTGCAGAGAGGAGGAGATGTCTGGAGTGGCTCTTGGGTGGCTCCTGTTGAGGGTTCCCCCACAATGGGCAGCTCTCCATTAGCTGATACCTACCTGGCTTCTCTGGGGTAGCATTGGCCTAAATCCCTCTTTTGAACACTCTGGAAGCTGCATGTGACAAAAGAGGCCATCCCTGCTCCCTCCTCACTATTTAGAGTATCACAAGAAATTTGAGAGAGATCTTTTCTCATAATTTGCTTTTTCAGCCACTCTGATGCTTTGGGATATGCTCTGTAAATGTTGTTTGCAGAACATAAATTTATGGTAAAGAATTATTTAAGTAAGAATTCCATACTTACATGATCAAGTACATTTTTGTGAGTGTAGTATTCTTTCCTCCAAAAAGCTGATCACAATTTGAAGGGTAACTCAGAAAAAAAAATAAAAAAAATAGAACCTTCTGAATTACAAAGAGAGAAAGAAGGTGAAGAAAATTGAGGGCAGAAGGACCACACAGCCAGGCATTCTGCTATTGCCAGAACTGGCCTGTGACTTTGGATTATATGAGATACTTGAATGGAGGACAAAAAATTGTGTTTGACTATTTAAGGATGACATTAAAGTGAGATTTGCAGCAATCCTTTTGATTAAGCTAACATTTTCCCTCCTAGTGTCAGGAACCTTGTCAAAGTTGAGCTGCCTGTGCTGAGCACTGCTGGCTGTGCCATGGCACAGCTGCCTGACCTGGGGCATGAGTGATGTGAAAGGAGCCACGTGAAAAGTGCTGTGGGGGCTCCTGCTCTGGGCTCAGGAGCTGCTTTAGGCTCAGCCTTGGCTGATCCTGCTCCCTGCCCTGCTGGCTTCACTTCTGAAGGAGTTTGTCTCAATCGTGGAGCTGGTCACTGTCACAGGACCTTTTTTGGGTGCTGGGAGGCTGTGCCTTGGAGGAGCAGCCCACCCTTGCTTCTTTCTCCGTGGCACTCAGATCCTTTGGTGCTAGAAATCTTTACCTGTGCTAACAGCACTTTGACTGTCACCTGCTGCAGGGACAGGGCTATGGAATTCCTAAGAAATTCCTTACTGAGACAGAGCAGTGGCCCCTCTATGCCCTGTGCCTGCAGTGCTGAGAGCAGGAGCTTCTGCTGCATGGAAAGCATTGAACCTGCCTCCATCAAGTCTATGGGATGCAGACTCCTAGGTGTCCTCAGGTAGGCAGTTTGAGGATAAGAGTCTACTCTTCTAAACTGAGGAGTGATCATGCCTAGAAATAAAGAAGCAGCCAGAGGAAAAAAAAAAAAAAAAAAAAAAAAAAAAAAGGCATGTAAAAATGTAGAAAGCAGAAGTAAGATAAGGACTGAAGGACTGCAGGGTTCAGGAAAGGGATATAGGAGAAAAAAACTGTCCTATTTTCTGCCCTTGTATCTTTATTTCTGCTTCTTATCACTCCTAGTTTTGCACACTCTTTTTTCTTGCCCCTTCCATATCCTTCTCTTCTCCTGCTTCTTCCCTGGCATGATGTGATACACTGTAGCTTAAAATCTTGGCACTCTTTTGAACTGCCAAGTTTAAAATTCTTTGAGTGGCTTTGAGTGGTAATAGCTGAAATATTTCATTTTAGTGAGAGGTTAAAGCTAGGTCACCGGTTCCCGAGTACATTTTGAGAGAAAATTAAAAATACTCAGATTTGCTTATTTCTTAGTTCACCAACTTGAGTAAAACATGCAGAGTCAGTCTTCGGTGCACCTCTCAGAAGGGAAGTGCAGGAAGAAGGCAGCAAGGGGGGTTTTAGTGCCTGTTGGCAATCCTCAATTTCCAGGGCAGGGAGACTTGGTTGGAACTTCTGTACTTTGCCATGAATTGCTTTTTTTGGTGATCCCAGTGTTGGCAAACACGATGGTTTTATGTGTGTGTTTGGCTGTGAGGGATCCCCACTGAATTCTGAACAGAGGAAGTACTGTAGTTTTGGGGTTTTTCCCTTCCTTTGGCTGGCTGTGTGTACCTTACAGGGTCTGGGAGGTGAGTGAAATCACCTAGACGTTAATTCTTTCATCAATCGGAAAAAATCGTAAGGATGATGTCATTTTTAATCAGGACCAAGGGTTCATCCACAGTGGCTTATGGAATATGACCCTTCCTCCTCTTTTGGGGAATTTGGGAACAGTCTTATTTTAGAATAGCTTTCCACAGTTTAAAGGAAGAGAATGATCATTAAGGTCTCCTAGTCACTAAATGGTGTCAGTGCAGCTTAGCAGAAATCTCAGGGTGGGGCTTTTGCTTTCTTTACTTATTTCCTTTACTTCCCTTTACTTGCTTTACTTATTTACCCATCCATGTCTTTAAGTCAATTCGTTTTCTCACTATTCAGATGTCAGCCAGGGAGTCACAAATCAATATCTGACCACGTAATTTTTTGGTGTAGGAAATGAGGCATGTTTAGGGGGTTACAGGAAAAGAATGACAGAAAAGGGCACATTTTAAAGTGAAGTTAACGCTCTGGAACTGGACAGATTGACATCAATCAATAGAGCACAAGGAGCTGCTCAAAGGCTGTTGCTTAAGCCTCTTCTAGAATGACCATTTACAGGGGAAGGTCATTCAGTTTTTGTGCTGTTGTGTGTCCCAGCCCTCCCTCATGATACATGCAAACACTTCCCTAAGCAACTTCTCTGGTTCTCAAATTAACTATTAATGAAATGGCTATTGGATTACATTGGTATTTATTACCGCTGTGCTTCCCAGTTACTAGAATCTTGGAAATGATCCTTTCCATACTATCATCCAAGTCATTACTGTGAATAATTAGAAAGCTGGGCTGTACCCTACTGGTAACCTCTTTCCACCTTGAAATAATCCCATTTACTTCCACTGTTTGTTTCTTGCCCTTCAGCCAATTTTCAGTCGGTGGAGGCTGCCAGTTTCCTTCCTATTGTGTGAGTCTGCACCTTAGGCGCTAGTCTCCCATATGGAAATGTTTTCAGAAAATAGGAACTAAATTTCTTGTAGCCAGTCTCCCTTTAATCGTTCCCTGTTACACTCTCATGCTTATATAGTCAACATTCCTTTCCTTTCCCTTGTTGGAAACATTTGCCAAACTGTTTCATTGCTGGGTCCCTTTTCGGAGGGCTTGAATTGTGTCTCCATCTTTACCTTTCCAACTTGCTTGCAGATCACATCCCTGAATAGGGATTCTGAGTCCTTTCTGAAATTGTCCATGGGCAGGGAACCCTCAGGATAGCTGGCAGAATTTCATGGGCAGAGGATGAGGTCTCTGGTCTCCATCTTGGTGTAAATCTCTGAAGGGGCACTGGTGTTGCACCACCAGTGTTTTTGTGGCATAAATGGGGGGATTTGGATTGTACAGGAAATTTAATTAGATTTAGTGGTAATTAAATTCATTTTTTTTCATATTAAAATGTTCACAAATATTATTGCATCTCGTTAGATTTCATTCTTCTATCCTTACTGAACAATATTCAGTGGTAGTTTCAGATTACAATAAGTTCATTATGAAGATAAGGTGGAATTAGTGTAGGAAGCTCAGCTGGTTGAAGGGGTCTGTGCTTTAATTACTGCAGAGGGTGTGCATATTAATTACAACACAAGTGATATTTACTGTACCTCAGGAACATATGACAGGGTAAAGATACTGACAGCACCAGCTAATAAACTCAGTATGATAATGAGGAGAAAAGACCATAAAAATAGAAGGAAATAAAATTATTCATAAAGTATATTGATCCCAAAGTAAAGACATTAAGCTCTGATGAAGGGCAACAAAAGGGAAGCTCCTCACTTTATCAAACAAATAACCAAAGTAGAGAAATGTTAGCAGAGAGACAGATT
The DNA here is from genome assembly GCF_029582105.1 of Oenanthe melanoleuca. Classification (NCBI taxonomy): domain Eukaryota; kingdom Metazoa; phylum Chordata; class Aves; order Passeriformes; family Muscicapidae; genus Oenanthe; species Oenanthe melanoleuca. The sequence continues at coordinate 99,567,782 of NC_079336.1, read as the reverse complement.
GTCATTATCCTGGTCATGTGACCACGCTCTGGAGAGTGCACGTGAGCAGTAAAATAGAAGATTTTTCTTTTAATAAATCAGCAAAAGGCAAGCCTTTACCTGCAGGATATCAGGTGGCAGTGGTTTTGATGAGCTGGTGGGCTGGCCAGGCTGCAAGGTAATGTTTGAAGAGGAGGGATGGGAACAGACCGTTCTTTGCCTGAGGAGCCATCAGCAGCCACACAAAGAAATAACATGGCTAATTGGTTTGGGCTGTGCTAATTGCTGCTGCGTTTCTGCAGGTTTGTTCTAATCCTAATGTTCAAGCAATTGTGTTAAATCATTTCTGAGCCACCTTACAGCAAGGCTCCCTCTCAGCAGGCATTTAAACAGACACCAAACATGAAATGCAGTGGAAGGATCTGTTGCACATCTCCCAGCTGTGGGGTCAATCCCCTGGTGTGCAGTCCAGCTCCCCTGGCTGGACCTGTTAGAGCTCTGCATTTCCCTGCTGGCATTTATACCTCGTCTGCTGCTTGGCAGCAGCTCACAGAGAAGTGCATCAGGGTGCCCTGCTGGGATGGCAAACCTCAGGGGAGATAGGATGGGCTCAGCCTGTTGTTTCTCAGCTTCCTTGGTAGTAGTTGCACACCCCCCTAGGACTGGTGCCAGGACAATCCTGTTCATCTGTCTCCTCTTTAGAAAAAACCCAAGGCTATGCAAGTGAGTTGGGAAAAAAATAATGTAAATAATTTATTCCAGATGCAAATAATATCTTCCTTGACATTTCAAACTGAAATGGAAAGGAAGAACTTCATCTTTTACATGTAGCTGTTGCACATGCTGATAACTCTGATGCAATTTTTTTGTAAAAAGCACTGGTTGGCTTTTTTGTTTATTTGTTTGTTTCTTTCTTTCTTTCTTCTTCCCATCCTACAATTAGAATCAATATTTTTTCCTCTTCATTCTTGACAGGTCAAAGAAATAATGTAACACTTCCATTTTTGGTACTCTGGTTAGCATTACATTCAAAAGAACAAATGAAAAAACTCTCTTGTCAGTGGTATTACCATAGTGCCCCTGTGTTGAATGTTTATTTCTATCTTCTATGGAAGTTTGGTTTACTGACTGGTTTGAAGGATCCTAAACTTTAAACCTTTCACACTGTCTGTTGTTTGTTCTGTATTAATTTAGCTTTCTTTGTAGTTATCCCCCTGACTGGTGCACTGTAAAGACATAAATTACAACTTTTGAGCCGTTTCTTTTTTTACAGTCATTTACTGGTTTTATACATTAGGCAAACTAAACTGCAGTTTAAATATCTAAGGCACTTGAATCTATAAAACAGATTGAAAGTACTGCAAGAGCAGTTGGTATCTTGACATTTCAGGTGCTTTTATCTGGAGCCAGGAAGCTCAAGAATATACAAACCAGAAAAAATGATAACAAAAGTATATGGCCACTTTCAAAGCTTCAAAAAGGTCTGGTTTGTATATGATAAAGTTTTTGGATGGTTTGGGCTTTATTTTCTTGCAGTGAATTTGCCTATCCCTGGTTGTAATTCAGTGAGTAAAAGACTAATGACTTTCTAGTGGCTTTTGGGAAATATGTTGGTGTTCTTGGTTCCTGCCCAACTTTGGTAGCAGTGAAACCCCTGCTGCTCTGGGCACTTGTGCTCCTGTGTTTGACAGAAGGATTGAGGTTTCCTTTACTCTCTCACCCTCAGAGATGGTCCTTCCAGGATTAGGGCTGAAGCAGATTTGAGGACATTGGGGAAGCATATGTTCTTTCTGTTCATGCTTCACATATCCTTAAATTTCACAGTTTCTGGGCTCTGATTCAGTGTCTTTCAGTGATGCATTTATCAACAGATTTTTAAAAGAGGAAAAAACCACAGAAAATTAACCTTTATCCTAGTTCATTGTGTAGTTGCTACTTGTGAGGAACAACAAGGAATAAAAAGCAAGACAGTGATGTCTTGATGTTTTTGATGAGCTGAACATGCAGAATTGCTGATCTAAATGCTGTTACTTAAGGACTGATTGGAAATATTTCATTAAAAATAGAATTATAAGCCTCTCCTTTTGTATCTCACTGTAAATTTATTGTCTTTGCTGGAGACAGTATTCACTTAGCCCTTTTGGATGGTTAAGGCTGTGAAGTCATGCATCTGTTAAGTAAAGGCACTTACAGTGCAAACATTTAAGTGCTTCCCTAAATCATAGTCTTAACCTAGGAGAGATTTTTAGATAAACTTGTGTTCAATTGGCTTCAAGCTGAGCACTGGGCTGGCCTGTGTTCATGTGTCAGGGCTGGGAATAAGCTCAGTTTTGGCCATGTAGGACATAACTGTTTCCAGGATCAGAAGGAACTGGGATTAGTGCAACAGCCAGCTCAAGTTTATTTTAGAGAGTTTGCAAGGTAGGGCAGAAAGAGGTGTTAGTGCATTCAGCATATTTAGTCTTTCAAAGTCTTTTACAGGGTGCAGTGTAAAGACCTCTAAGGAATCTGAATCACTTTAGGGTAGATCCTGCTCTGAGTTTACCACCTGTTGGAAAGGAAGAGACCAAGCACAGGAATAAACTGGCCTAAACTGGCCTTCCTTTAATCCTTTGCCTTTCTCTCCTTCCATACAAGACCCCACTAATTACTTTCTGTGGGAGCTGACATGAAGCTGAATAATTTTCACTAATCAGTGTTCCATAATATTTTGAGGAATTCCAAAGCTAACCCAACTGTGTACTTCGAAAATATAATGAATTGGCCCACACTAAAATTTGGGTTCTCGGGTGTGCTTTTCCATTTTTTGAGTCAGTGCTCACATAAGAGTCAATGAAGTCTGCTCAATTAAGAGGCTCTTTAGGATGGGGCTGCTTGTTATGCCAAAAGAAATAGAACACAATGTGAGGGTGGTCGAAGAGGATAAATCACAAAGAAGAAAATATTTTAATGCCATATATGTATAAATCAATGGCACGTCCTTATCTTGAATTCATATTCACTTTTGGTCACCTTATCTCAAAGACATAATGGAAATAGAAATGGTCCAGAGAAGGGCAAAGAAAATGAGTAGCACCCTCTGCAAGCCTTTCATATAAAGCTACATTAAAAAGGGCAGGATTATTATTTAGTTGGTAAAGAAGAAGAAGAGCAGAAGGAAATGTGGCAGAGGCATATAAAATAAAATAATGAAGGGCACAGATCAGGCCAGTTGGCTGCTTCTCATTACGTTTGTCTGTAACAAAAGGAAAAGAGGGAACTCAAAATAGAACAACAACAGGCCAAAGAGTGATTCATTAGTGAGTGACAAAGTGCAGCACACGGTGCATGCCTTCAACATGTGGAACTCAGAGCTGCAGGATGAAATAAAGCCCAAATTATTTACATTAGGAAAGCCCAGCACAAGTTTGCCTTTAATACTCTAATTGTAGGTTATAGTCCTTGAACCAGGATTTAAATAAGAGCTACTCTTGCTCTTCTTGCACATATGAGATTTACCAGCTGGGGTGAGGGGATACCTTTTTCCCTGAAGTTCTGTATTGCCCAGTTTAGGTACAGAATGAGGCAAGAGAGGCTAGACACCTTTCCTTGCTGCAGTCACTATCAGTTGCTATCAGAGATGGAGCTGTATGTACAAGAATTATTCAATGAAAATTCTGAAGTTACTATCCAGTGACAATTTATCAGCTGCTATTTTTCTGTGCAAAGGGTCTTGGGTGCTGCTTGCAGTTTGTGTGCTTTGCTTTCTGCCTTGGGCCTTGTCAGAGTTTGGTAACTTGGTTGGGATAGTTACTGCTTCCAGTATTTCTCTTCTTAGCTGCCTTCAGTCTCCTGATGATTGTAGAGCAAGGATCAATGTCCTACATGGGTTTTTAACAGCCTGATCATTATAAGGCAAGCATGATCATTAAAGGATCCTCACTTTATTAATGCACTTTATTAAGTATCTTTTCCTGTATGGCAAGTGTGCACTTGAAGTAAGTTAGGAACAATTCTGCTGAATAAATAAAAATATTACAGGTAAGTAACAGCAAAACATTAGTTAGGCTATCCAGAGCACTCTGGAAAACAGAAACACATTATTGCACTGAAATATCATGTTTAGTCAATTGGGTTCATGTTCTCCACTTACTTTTCATTTGTAAATAATGTCAAAATTTACCAGGCTGCCTTGCTGCAAAGAAACACTTTTAGTTGGACTCAGTGCTTGCTTTTCTCTTCAATTCCCTCTTAGATGAATTAGCAGGATATTGTAAACATACTGAGATACATAACATCTTTCTTAGCCTCTTACTTGGTTAGTCAAGAATTTCTTGTAAGTTTTCTGGCTTTCTTTTTTTTTTTTTTTTTTTCCCAGAGAAAAGGCAGGATGTCTTTGTTGTTAATAAAGTATCTCTGATTTGTAGAATACAAATGCCTTTAAAGACATTTGAGTACTCAGATACACAGACTTAACTTCTACTGAAATTGAATGTAAGCACTTTCCTCCTAAGTGAATTTAGAGCTGAAGAGGGCTGAGCAAAGCATGGCAAAAATCCTTACAAATATTTCCCATATGAAAATAGAACTGCAACTGAAATACGCCGTGACCTTGTCATGTTTGCTTTACCTGAACAATGAGAGGTCAAATCCCATTAACACAGATCCTCACAAATGCAGGATTTTATGCTTTTATTTCTGAATATTCACAGGGCAGGAAATTCCTCCTCGTGCTGAGGGGTAGCAGCTCTGAGGCATCACCCGTCACCCCTGCTGGCCCTACCCCAGATTATACAGCAGCTTTGTGCTGTATGTGCTTCACCCTACATGACCTACACAACTCAGCCCAAAGTGAGATTTCTCCTTTTCCTGCAAGCTGTCTCCTTGCCGCCTGTGGCTTGCTGGGGATGCTCCATTGTTCGCGGAGCTGGTGTTTGGCTCTTGTCTAGACCAATGTTCTCTCATCACAATACCCCTGTCAACACCGTGCTCTGGATGTGTGAGCTGCACTGCATTACTGTTGTCAAGTGGCTCTGCTGTCATGTAGTGTTTAAATGTAAAAGATATAGGTGACGATGGGAAGCTGCAGACTTGTGCTGGAAATCTGGATTTTAAGTTGTCTGCGGCACACAAGTTGAAAAGCTGAGACAGTTTTACAATAAATGTAAGCAGTTTAAGCAAGCTTGTAGCTATCAAGATGTGGATGTATGTTTTCCCCTCTGCAATGTGCTGCCTTTCAAGAGCACAAGTGTGGCATTTAGGTGACACCACAGCGCTCATCCCTGTGCCCTTTCCAGGGATGACTCTGCTTCTGTCTCCTCCTGTCTGCACACACTGCAGCTCCAAGGGTCTTCTGTGACCCTGCCACAGGCTACAAGACCAGGGAGCTGCAGAGGAGTTGAAGCTGTGAGTGACAGAGGAAAAGATGACTATGAATAAAATGCACAGTGCACTCTTTCACTTCCATCAGTTTCATTTCAGATCTGTTTAGTTTTTTTTCCCTATGTGCTAGAAGCACTTTATTTTTTATGATTTTCCCTGGTGTTACTTGCCTACCTGCTTCTATCTTATTTTCTGTTTTGGTCCAATATTCATTCATGCTCGTGGTTTTCTCCCAGACTACATTGTGGGTGAACTTTCTAAATTCCAGTTTTTGAGAAAAATTCTGAGTTACTGGCTAAATCAGAAATGACAACAACAAGAAAGTCAGAAATAAGAGAAAAAGCTGCTTTCCTTCCTCTTTCTCTGTTACACGTCAGAGGGAACTGGTGTCAGAAGACACTGGGGGTTTTTTGTTACCCTGAATTGTAGCACAGACACTGGCCACATTCAGAGAAGTAAATGTCTCTTGGTCCCTGTAATTCTTGGCAAATTTAACTGGAAATGCAGCTTGATTATAAACCAGGTAAAGTTTCTTGTTTGGGCACTGCCAGTCTGTCAGTGGGTCCCTATATTCCTTCAGAAAATATTACCTTTCCTTAGCAAAAAAACCCTGAAACCAAAAACCCCAAAACAAAAAAGCACTGAACAGCCCCCCCGACACTTGCAATTAGTCATTACCTACTGTTGCTTGCAATTTGTTGGCAGATCAAGCTACAATCTGTTGCACTATGACAGATCAATTTCTGCAATTCATTACAGAACTGAGCCAAAACAAAATAACTTTTTCTCTCCTTCCCCCCCTTCCCCTACCCCTAGTGCTGCAGCCTCTGGTTAGCTGAGATCCTTGGACTTTTTTTGGAAAGGAGCAGATGGGAGGCAAAAGAGGGATGGGAAAAGATGAGCCTTGCTCACTGCAATGCCCTTAATGTGTGTGTTGATGTGAGATCAGTCCACATCCCTGGAGCAAGCTCCTGTGCAGTCCTGAAGGAACATTTCAATCCCTGAATCCTGTACAAGATGTCCTTACACTGTAACCATTATATCCTGCCAAAGATTTGCCAAAGTCAGGGGTGGGACTGCTGTTTTGTGGAAGTTGCCTTTCAGCTTTCCTTTGCTCAGGAGGGTGGCAGGGGCCTGACAGCTGTTTTTCTCTTAGGAAACTGTAGTCACCCTTGCATTATCTCCAAGAATGCTTAACTAAATAGCACTAATAGTTATGACATGAAAAGAAGGAAAGAAGAGGGGTTTTTTTTTCTGATTACAATTTGTAGCTTTTGTCACCTGATTTGGTAAGTCCACCTTCAGTGGAAAAGTAGCACAGTGACATTTTCAAAACACACAGTCCTTTGAGCCTGGAACCTAACCCAGACAAGAAAGCTCAGCTTGATTCCAACACTGCTTTGTGATGTGTACTCCTCTTTTTCAAGAGCTGGGCTGCAACAGCTGCTAAATACAGAGAAAGGGAGGAAAAGGTTGCTATAATACAGAGTTTAGTTGTACAAAAAGCAGATGTTTCACATGGATTATATAAGTGGGCACGCTTGGCATTCCAAGGCATCCTGGGCTTGATGTTTGTGCTACCTTCACTAATTTGTGACATGTTAGCACCTGAGTAGGGCAGGCAGCTTTTGTGGCAAGTGCAGGGAGCTGGGATCACAACAAATCCCCCTGGGGTTATTGCCAGGGCTGGGGACAGCTGGGAACCCAGGGAGGGTCACGGTAGCCATGCCGTGTTTGTAAGGTCACTACTGGCTGCTTCTTGCCAGTCTTGTCCCACCTGTGACTCGAGTCCCTGTGAAAATTTGCTTCTCCAGGTATTTGAGTCTTTGAATACAATGACACACAGGTAGGGGTGCTGAACCAGAACACAGAGAGAGGAGTCTCCTCTCTCAACAGGTTTCACCTTCCCCAAATTTTTTGCTTCAAACATGCATTGACACACATTTTGCCCAGCAAGTTGTCCAGAAAACTTCAGGATCCTTAAAAGCCCGCTTTTTTATTGCTAATATTTCTGCAGATCTTTTTAAGGAAAAGAATTGGAAGCTGGTATTTGTGTCAAATAACATCAAGATTCTGACTTTAGTCTCTAACACAGACATTGGGATGATGACAGATTGTTTTTATGCACCTTTAATCCCAGCTGAGACAGGGACTTTTTATTCTATTTTAAAGAGTAATATTAGACATTATGATTGTGCTCCTGCCCTTTAAAGGAAGCTGTACTCAGAAAGTGCTTATGCATATTGAAGAGTTGTATGGGTTTCAACATATTATTGTGTTTATCATCATTTAACAGTGCTGTTCTGGTAATGAAGCTGAACTTCTGAATTCCAAAACTGAACTGAAAATTCTGAAATCTGAAATGCACTCCACAGAAACTGTCTTGGATATGTGCAGAAATTCAGAGATACAGATGGGAACTGAGGCTTTATCAAATTATTTGGCTTTCATTAGAGCTGAATAAATAGTAACACATGAAACCTAATTCTATCCAATTTCTTTGTTCTGGTAAATTACTACCTACGTCTGTAGCTTTTCTAGTTCCTGTGTTCCTAGAGCGGCAAGTGCTTTTTCCCTTCGGAGCATTTTGTTTAAGGATTTAACCCCTCTATTCCCCATTTCCCCTCCCCTCAACAATACACAGACATTTCAAAAGAAGTACATTTGGAAAAAAGTATTTTTTTGAATCAGCTCGGAGTACAACTCCAGAACAAATTGTCTTTTTGGGGTTTCGATGCTTTTGGCATCCTCCACTTCCTGGTAAAAGGTGCTCTGGTAAAAGGAAGGTGTCTTTTCTTTTGAACAGAACAGTTGTAGAATGATATGGCATGTTCCCTGCATTTCCATGTGGGCCAGGCATTAATATTTGCACACTGGTTGCTGATGTGAAGGTGAACCCCAGGCCTTGCCTGTCAGTCCTGGGGGAGTCAATTCCCTGCCCCGAAATGCTGGTGCTGCTGTGCAAAGAACAGCCCCGGACACAGACAAACAACTGCAGAAAATATCCCTAATGTTAAATACAGTATAAAGAATCTGTTTTTCCCCCTCTTATTATTCCTATTGTTTTATTTCCAGCCCTCTTGCTAGTGGCTGCCTTTGTGGCACTTCAGCTGTGATTAGATGGGCGGGCAGGCAGCTTCCTCTAGAGCTGAAGCCAGCTGGGGGAAAAGACTGGCAAAGCCTCAACTCCTCGTCTACCCAGCGCCTCCACGGCAGAGTTTATTATCTCCATAGCTCTGTGACATGCCCAGCCTGCCTGAGCCAGGGCTCAGAGCACAAGTCAATATTCACTAGGCACAGCTCCCTTATCACTGCTCTGGTGCTGTCCTTATTTTGATGTAGTCGTAACCTAAAAAACTGCCTAATAGCCAAGAGGCTGGGGGGAAGGGAGGAGGAGAGGCAGAGAGAGAGGGTCATCCACTTCTAATGCTGGAAACCCTGTGATAATCTGTTCCATGCATTCAAATGAAAATATGACTTCTTGGCAGAGAATAGCATTATAATGTAAAATCCCATATGCTGTTATACAGTATGTTGCAATCTGTTTTACTGCTGCCTCTATTCTAACGAGTGAATACTGCCAATAAAGCAATTGAAGATAACACTAATTGCTTATTTCTGTGATCCATAATTTTTATGACTGCCTTATAGCTCTTTAGTCAAATAGATGTTTTTTGGCCTCTCAGATCTAGAACTCATGTACTGTAGCGATTGAGGCTGAAAATCTGCATGCTGGCCAGAGAGGTTTTTCTAAGCTGATGAATAGCGTGTGTGTGAGAGGGAAATAATTGAAAAGTGTTAAAGAAAATAGAAGCCTTAAATCAGTCATAACAGGTCATAACACTGGATTCCATCAATATTTTTTAATATAAATTGGGCTATTTCTCTGTGCCTCTTGCTTCTCCAGGATTGTCTTTGCTGGTTTTCAAAAATAAAACTCCCTTAAGCTTTTCAGAGCAGCAGTTGCTGCCTGGGTGGTGTTCCAGACACCTCTGTGTCTCCAAGAGACAGAAATGACCCCACTGTGTGAGGGCAGCCAAGTCCAAGACTGACAGCTTCAAACCTGGGCTGGTTTCATGAATGACCAGGTTTGTCACTTACAGGGCAGTCCCACCATCTTCTGATACCTCCTGTGTGGTTTGAGTCACTGCTGAGACTGCAAACCCAGGGTGCCATGCTAAAGGTAGCCCTGAAGGACAGCTGAGAGAAGGGGTTGGATTTGTAACCCATTTGGGGTTTCACAAGGGATCTTCATGTTCTGCCATTTCTAATGCTGAGGTGCTGCAGCTTTTAAAGCAGCCCCCTGCAGACCAAGGGAAATGCTTTGCTGGCTCCCAAAAATCCGTCTCTCAACAGCTGTTGGGAAACAACCCCCTGTTAATGAGGTCAGAAACTTCTGAATAGACACTTGCCTGTGCAATGCTGTGATGTTTAAGACACTTCTCTTATTTAAGGCAGATATATTTCAGCTGTATGGCAGAAGAGGTGACTGCAGCATCATTTTTTGTGTAGTGAACATCTCCTTGCTCATTTAGTGACTGTGGCAGTGCTGTGTTGTGGGGGTCATCAGTAGGGAGGGTGGGTGCTGTCTGGGGGGAGCTCCCATCATAGCCATAACCCTTTTCCACAATTTATTGCATTATAGATTATTGCTTACTTGCCTAAAGAACATGACCAAAGGGCTGTTGGTGCTCACTGTGAGAATAAACTCCAAGGCTGTTCACAGCCCTAGGAAGGAAGGTGGCTGTGGTTTCTCTTCCAAGTGCAAGGAAAGGCCACTGGCAGGACACAGGGGCAGGTACAGGCAGCTTTGTGCCTGGCTGGCTGGGAAGGGAGGGGGCAGCAGGGCACAGCAAACAGGCTGAGGCAGCTGCAGCTCGGCAGAGCCTC